>NW_008670765.1:8881-16597 GCF_000695815.1 Acanthisitta chloris | reverse complement strand
CAGCAGCTGTCTAGATGAAAAAGGCACAAAACCATTGCAGTGCAGTTGACAACAGGAAAAGTCAAAGCAGGTAATCAAACAATCCAATCTGGGTTAAAAAACAGAAGCCAGGGTGTTTGTTAGACAAAACTAAAAAGAAAAGAGGATTATTTGCAAGTTCCCCAAGACATATATTTCCATCTTTCTCTTTCACTTTGGTCCTGCAAGCTTGTGGTGTTCCCTCACAGGTTGTCATGCTCTTTCTTTATAGGCTTCATTGGCCTTTGAGGTGGCTCATAATAGATTTTTGAGCAAGAAAGGCTAGTACTGGACTACTGCTATTCAATAGAACCAGAAGATAAATGGAAATGAACTAATGTTTTGGGTGCAACGCCCAGAATTATGATCTAGATTCATCTAATTGTACTTGGATCCAGAAAATTAGTTCTGCCCATTGTAACAAATGGAACCAATTGCATAATTTGGATGTGGGTCAGTATTGAGAACTCAAGCCAATAGTTGACGGCAGGCTTTGTTGCAAGGCTTAACATTTAAAGAATAAGGGCAGAAAGAAATGAGTAAAGAAAGATGATTTGGCACAAGAGTCATCTGAAATACTGAAACCCTGAATATCAGGATGCCTCCTGATCACTAGGAACAGATTAGAAAGAAGTGGCATCAGCCTGTCTTCTAAACATGATTAATAAATAGAAGGTACTAGGAGGAACAGTAAAACTCAATTCTTGGTCTGGGTTAATCTCTCCATATTCTGATTGGATCGACCACCTTAGAAATAATTAGGGAGAGCCTAATAGAAGACCTAAAGGCCTTTGGGCAGGCAAATAAACACCACCAATGCTTTTATACCATTTAATCGGATGCTGCTTCCAAAAGGGTCTCTCCAACCCACCCACTACCCCAAACACCACTATTTCCATCTCCCACTCTCACAAGGTCCAGAACAGTCACATAACTCTGCTGTGCTTCCAAACACTGCAAGTAGAAGTTGGGATATTCTGCTTTCCAAATATACACACAGGCTCTGGAAACTCCAGGTGAGCTAATACATTTCAACAAAGTCCATTTTATGCTTCTGTTTGTAATTATTTTCCAAGCTCACACCTATTGGGTAGGAGAAGCAACAGTAGCCTACATTGGTGAGCTGATTCAGTTTTCTCTAATAAAACAGGCTGGTAACTCAGGGACAAGCAGTGCTGTTGAGAGGGGAGGCACACAGTTAACACATGCTTCAAGCCTGGCAGCAGGAGCCAGGAACGCCAGCGTAGAGTCAGAGATGGGCAGCCACATCCTCTCACTTCTTGCGGCCCCTTTGCTTAAGCAAGGGTAATCCTACTCACCAAGCAGCCTTCTAGGGGCATCAGCAAGGCTCCTTAATGCCTGCATAGTACTCAAAAAAACCTTGGAACTAAAATCTTCTAGAAGCCCAGACTAAATCTGGAATTTTAAGGCATCCAGTTCAAAGAGTAAAGAGGACACTTATTTTTGACAGGGAGGGGGGAGTTGGCCCTTGGCTTTGCTGAGACTCTTGCTCTGAACAGAAGAGCTTTCTGCATACCATGGTTCAGCTCAAACACCAGGTATGGTCTGTCTACAGGAGCAACTGGCTGCAGATCTCTAGCCTGGGCATATTAGCTAGTGCCATACTCCTGAACCTGCTCTTTCGAGGCAGAACAATTTTAAAACTAGCCTTAAAAATCTATTCCACAGAGCCAGCAGTAGTAGAAATCCCTGGTTAGACTTGAGACTGTTTGCTTCTGCCACTCACCAGCATTTCTAAGCATTTGCAGAAGTAAGTTGGCTGAAGAACAGGAAAAGATGAAGGTTACAAGAATCTTCCTTACACAGGAGTTTAGCACTAGTTTCTGTGCTGCTCAGGAAGCAGATGTTGACAACCCCAGAAGGCTGCCCAATTCTGTTCCACCAGCCCAGTTTGCTACCTGGAATGAGTGAAAACAGAAAACTAGGAATATTTCAGCTTGCTAAATGTGGCAGCTACATCCACCAACTCCTGGGCGGAAGAGAAGGTTTGCCCAAAGTTGCTGAAGAGGCTTTTGTAGTCAAAGGATGGAAGATATGAGGAGGATTTAAATGGCAGGTCTCCAGGAAAAAAACCAAACTTTGGACTTCTCTGAACATGGCTACAGAAACAATCAAGCCCTCCAAATGCAAAGAGAGGCTTTGAATTTACAGGCTTCCAGGCTCTGATGGTTTGAGACTTTTTAATCCAGGGTCACTTCCTCCAAGTGGGCTCCTACCCCAGTTCTGAGGTTGGGAGTTCAGATCTGGTGAAGAAGCAAGTGGTTATGTCCTTGCTGTAATGTGCTTTGTAGGACCGGAAGACCTACAACATGTGTTAGCCCACAACAAATTCAAAGTGAATTTGTCTTGAGTGACAATAGCAATGCCGTAAACAGGCTGGTCAAAGTCAACATCAATCCCCATGCCTACAGAAATACAGCAAGAAGATGTACACCACAAACTCTCTCAGCTGGCATTGCTTTGAAGTGCTCTTGTGTTTTGAGGTTGCCCCCCTCCACCCTTGTTTTTTAGAAAAAAGTTAAAATTCTAAATTATGCAAGCAGCAGAGATCACCATCCACTCCAAATTGTAATCACTTCCCCAAATTAAGGGATGCTTATAGGGGTAAACCACATATCCAGAACTGAATCTCTCCTTAAACACTAGAGTGGCTTGAAATCCTGCATCAGAGAGAAGGTCAGGCATGAATCCATCTTCCAAAAAGATCTACTCCAGGCCCAGTGAGTAATGCTGGGCTAGAGTCAAGAGAGCTGGAGGGCATAAAAGCCCCTCCTTCTCTGATGTTAATTCTGCAAACAAAATAAACCACAAATTCCATAAATTTGAGGGGACGGGTTATATATAAAACGGGGTTAAAAAAAATAATGACTTACGACCAAAAACTTTTGGTCTGCTGAGAATGGCTTTCCGTGTCTGTCCCATGCTTTCTGCGTGGGCTGTTTAGCGTGAACTGCGGGGCGAAGGGAGGAAAACTTTGGGGGAAAACTCACCACCATTGGTTTCAAGAGCAGGACAAGCTGTTGCAGAGGTTGGGATGGAGACTCACCTGTGCCAGGAGAGGGCGCATTGTCTGGCCCCAAGCGCCTCCACCTGCCGCCGCGCTCGGCTCTGCGCTCCCAGCGCCTTCCCTGCTTATCCCGCACAGCTGGACATTCATCTTCTCCCATCCGACGGCTTTTTTTCGCTCCGCTCGCCTGGCTCCATGTTAGCGCTCGGCTGCCTTATATGACACCATGACCTACTTTATTGGTTTTTGTTCATTTTCCTCCCGGAGAATAGCAAAGCTTTGCTTCAGTGCGGCTTGCAGGGAGGAAAGGCAAAATTAAAGAGTCCTGGCAGAGCAAACCAGGGCCCTTTTCAAAAATTCGTGGCTGTTTATGAGAGGTTAGGCAAGGAGAGGCGAGGCCAGTCCAGGCTCTCCAAACTGTGCAGCTGAAAATGAGGCGATAACAGGAAAAATAAGAGAAGGGTCTTGTGTTTTGAGTCTGAAAGATGACGCCTGTAATAACTTTACCACAATCAGAGCCTGCCTGGCTCCCACAGAGCTTAAATCACCTGATCCAGCGGCAAGGGTAAGAAACATCAGCTCGGGCAGCAGCAGTGACTCAGGGAAGCAACTGAGGGAGGACTGGCTCAGGAGACACCAGCTCATTTCCATCCTCCCCTACAGACATGATCTAAGGAAAATGCTTAGACCCAGAGCCTCCAAGATAATCAATTACATGCCTATATACCAGAAAAGTCAATCAGCTTAACCCTAACCCTGAGGAAATCCTGCTATCTCCACCATTTTCCAGTGCAAATTACAAATCTACATTCCTTTGAGGATGTGGATTTTAGTCTCCATACATCTCACCTCCCTGGTGTTTGAGAAGAGATAAAATTTCCCTAATGCTGCAAAGTATTCTGTGCAACAGACTATCAGGCATGCCTAATAACTCAGTGAAGGAGGACCTAAAAGAATAATCTGGAAATATCTCCTCCTAAAATAACTAGAATTTGGTCTGTTATATGAGGTCAAATAATCCTTCACAAATTTTTGATTCTCTTGTTCATCCAGACCTCTTTAGTTCTTGAACTTTCAAAAGCTTGTCTAGAATGATTTTAAGGGTACATTTCTCTGTTTTACCATGGCTTTCTTGAAACACAAGGATGGTTATCCTTGGCAGCAAGCTCAGAGCACCACTGCAGCAAGGCAAGCAGTATTAGTCTGCACTCTAGCAAGACTGGAGAGTCAAGACAAGCTATTTCCAGACTGGTATTTGCTTTCTTCATTGTTGGAGAGCTTGCAGGACAAACAGAATATATTGCCATGCTTGTAGGTCTGTTCCAAAAGGGTCCTCATGATTTTGTCTCTTTTCATTTCAGGACTTGGTTTGCAATGGAGCCAATGCAGACATGGTTTGGCAAGAATGGCATAAACCCTGGCAGTATTCATGTACCTTGGGATAATCCTCATGGGGACTCACTGGCAGCCGTGTAACCCTTCACCAGGATGTAAATATCTGACATAAGGAACTGCTCCAATCACCTGCAGCAGCTACAGGCATTTATATCTTCACTGAGAGTTTTAATCCCTAGTGTCTGCTGCTAGGGAGGAGCAAAAGAGCACTAACATGTAGCACACTAAGCTTTCAGAGCCTTTTAGAGCCAAGTTTAGGGCCTGACCCAGCTGGATATCTTCTGGAAGTCACTTCACTGTACTTACTGGCCACTGTTGCAGGGGGGCTGGGCTATGCTTCTGCTGTTCAGGGGAAAGCATCTTGTTCCACTCACCTCTGAGTATCTCCTTGGGGGCTATTCTTGATGAGTATGTCAGTAGCTGGGGCAGGAGTTGCTGAATGTCTAACCTGTCACACTTCACCAAAATATAGCACAACACCAAGCCCCCACCCATCTCTGTGGCCCAGATACACCACTTACCCTATGCTGTGTTCAGCTGTAATGGCCCACAGGGCTACAGCAGGAGATGCTGCAGTTGGGAATATTCCAAGTACCAAACCCTGCTAGAGAGCCAGCTGCAGATTGCAGCTTCTCTCCTGTCACATACCATCCGTGTCTCCTTCATATGACCCAGAGTGGGTCATATGTTAGGAGAAAGAAAGAAAGAAAAAAAAAAGGAAAAAAAAAAGAAAGACTGCTGATAAACAGATCTTCACTACAGAATGCGTTTGAGAATAAAAAACAGGCTCCAGGGCTCATAACCTAACTACAGACTGCATTAGCTCCCAAAAAATACATCTTCAAAAAACCCACACCTGAAAACTGCCCTTGAGCGTAGAAGACACTGTTCCCTTCTGAGCATCTTGGATTTTTTTCCAGAGCCCTCCTGGAACCCAGCTGCTCTGCTGAATCCCTACTCAGGGACAGCACACAGCAGCCCAGTACAAGCTGCTCTCAGTTTTCCTCTGCAATTAGCATAGGTGGTGTTTATCTTATTTTAGAGTGACCTGGCTCCTCTGGGGAAAACCCTTGTCTCCAGTTCACTCAGAAAGACTCAGCAGTTGCTTCTCTGCTCTCAGCATGAAGTGTCCTTGCAAATAGTTGGGATGGTTGAGTATAGGGTAAATGAGAGTCATTACCTCATAGGCACTGAGTATGCACAGGCTCATTGCTAAAAAGCTGGGAGCCTTCTCCAGAGTCCACCTATAAGTCTTAGTGGCCATATCAAAGGCTCAGAGAGCTGCTTTCCAAAAGCCACAGATTCCCTAGGCTGCCCAAAACTTGCAGACAGAAGAGTAAATCAGCTGACCCACAATCAAAGAATAAACAAAAGAGGCATCAAGGCATTCTGCACTCTCTCAGCCCAAACACATGCTCTCAGGCTTTACAGATATGCAGCTGGCATGCTCCAGGAGCTACTTCCATCCTCATACCTAGAGTGTATTGACACAAGCATATGAATTCAGACAAATGGATTCTTTAGAAGCAGATCTCCCAATTCTCTGCATTTACTGCACTTTGGTTCATATCACAGAGTGATCTTGGGTGGTGCAACTTGGACTCCTTTCAGATGACACTGGGCTAGAAGACACATGCCAGGGCACACTAAATGTGCTCCAGACACCCACATCCAATCATAAGGACTGGTCTGACAAAGCAGAGCTAATTCAGAGTAAAACACCTCTGGAAATGCAGATAGCACTGACCTTAAGTTCTCACCACCATCTGATTTACTCTGCAGAGCCACTCACACTGCTCAGTGACACCCTCAGAGTCCCTCCAGCTATGCTTCACTCCCACCTGTCTGACTGCTTTCACCTGCTTCTCTTTCCTGGTTCTTTGATGATCAGTCCTCAGAGACAATCCCTCAGCTTCTATTGCTTGTAATTGCAACAGCTATTCAAGCAGGGCCTCTTAGCTCTCCCTGCCCAAGATGTCTGAATAAAATGAAATTAATTCATTGCAGTTTTTACTGCTTCCAAATTTGCTTTCTACAGATGTTTCCCCCATTTCACTAGGAACCATTATACTTCAGTTTCAGTTGCAGGAACCCTTAAGCCATCATGAATGGGCCATATTGGCCTATTTTGAAGAGCTGGTTCTACTTCCGCTGCCACCATAAACAATAGCAGCAAAGCTGCTTGGCACTAGCCACCTTCAGAGAGGCTATTCATGCTCTGGTGTTTGTGCATGGTTTACGGCAGGGATTTTGCATTGTTTATTTTCTGTTTCCTGCAGACAGTGGCATTGTTAAACAGCATGTGTCCGAGAGAATCCACCCTCTCCATGGCATCTCCTCCCAGCTATTACAGCACTTCCCAGAAACCTACCAGGCTCTGGAATAAACAAGTCTCAATGGGGGGACTGAGCCCACACCCGAGAAGTAGAGTGCCATGAAACCTCCATAGCAATGAAAGTAACTTGGCCTTGCTTGAAACCTTCCTCTTGCCTAATGAAAACCCTGTGCTGTCACCCTTCCTAATGACGATCTCTTGTCCCTTCAGGCAAAAGAGGGAATAATGGACTTCTGTGATTCACTCCAACTGCGGTATGGGCCACAAGAGATGATGCATTTCTTGGGATCCATGAGCTTCAGCACCTAAAGCGTTTCACCTTGGACAGAAGAAGAGATCAAACTTTGGAAAAGATCAGTCAGGAAAGGGGGTGAAGGGATGGGGAACTCCTCGCAGCCTCACACATGCTCAGTCAGTTTGTTTTTCCTCACCCAACGTTAGACCAATTGCCAGATTTGGGGACAGAAAGGAATCTCCTCCAAGTCAGACTGCAGAAACTGTTTTGTAAATAACTTTTGTCTTTTCTCCCCCTGCAGTTTGGGGCCTGATACATCCTCAGTGTCATCTAGCCATTCTCTCCTGGCAAACACTCTCACAGCAGCACTGGGAAGCCTTTGCTGGCATTTTGCCTTGCATACATACACTCATTTTTGTCATGGGATACAGAGATGCTCTGCAACATGTTGTAATAGCAAAGGTCAGGAAGACCCTGCTAGTCTAAACATCTCATATGCAGTAAATTAAGATTGTGGCAACTTCAATTCATTGATTCAGGCAGCGCACATTCCTAGGGTTTTGGAGTTTTTTGTCTTCTGGCTGGCAACAGATGTCCAATACTTTTGCTGCACAAGGGAATCACTAGCAGTTAAGACATGGATTGTAGGATCTGTAGCTGGCAACTCACCTTTCTTCTGGGCCAGAGCAGGCCCAGACTGACCAG
>NW_008670765.1:2752-8769 GCF_000695815.1 Acanthisitta chloris | reverse complement strand
CAGTATCAGTGATTGTAGTCCCTATGGCACAAGAAGGAAATATTCTCAAATCTTCTTATGAATAGGAAGAGAAATGCTCAGTCCTGCATTTCAGATTTTGCCATATGACCTTAGATTTGCTCTTTTTTTTCCTGTATTGGTTTTGAGCAGCATTTACCCATCTATCTGGATCTTTCAGCGTTACCGTGCTCACAAGACATGCACATTTTGCTCCTCTTCATAATTCATTCCCACTGTAGTCAAGCTCACACACAGTCAAAGCAGAAGCTCTTCAGAAGCACTAAACCTAGGTTCCATAAAAATGATAGTTCCCATATGTCCTTATAAACACTATGCCAAACTGTATTGTACTGTATTTACATTGTGTTAACATCTACCAAATTACCAAGCCAGCAGGACAACATACACCCATTCACAGTTCTAAACAAGGCTTATAGTCTGGGTGAGCATTTAACTTTTTTTTTTTTAAAAAAAAAAAAAAAGAAACCCCTATGAAAAAAGAAAATTTTAGCTTAATCTTGGCCCACAGTTTCATGCTACTTGCCAGAACTAAAACATCTGTATCCTGTGGTATCAGGCTACTTGGGGACTTTGTTAATTCAGAGGCAGCTAGAGTTTCAGATGGGATTACCCCCGGGAGAGCTTCCTGTCCTCCTGACATTTCACATGGTTCAAAAGAAGAGAATTTAAGCTACCATGACTAAATTCTCTTTTGCACTTCAGTTTATTTTCAAGCACACAGTTCTGCAAAACATGGAACAAGGTCCATTAATACAAACTGAGGATCTGAAACTACACTCTGGAAAGTTCCTTTCCTATCCCGGGATATTTCCTGGCTAACAGCCTTCCGATTATCCTTGGCCTGGGCTTTCTTTATAGCTAGTAGCTGATCAATCTCAAAGCTTGTAATAAGAGACCCTCACTGTAGTTTTTCAGTTGAGGACCAAACCTCAAGATCATTCTCTGGGGAGACATAGAAAGTCAGAAGTGCAAATTGATCAGAGCAATGGTCTGTTGAGCCTGTCCTTCCCTAAGAGCAGCAGAAGAGAGACACAGTAAGTTCTAGATGTCCTGCTCAGGGTCATGAAATCTTTTCCTATCCTGACTAACTGGGCAGTAGATTGTGTTTTTAGGCAAAAGTCTGGGATCTTTCCTTTTAGTCTATACAGTTACAAGCATTGCCTCTTACTGCTTATAGCCATACTCAGTAATCAGTAAATTAGTTCTCCAACCTCTGTGAGATACCTCAAGTACTACAGCAAACCAGATCACCAAGCCCAGGTTTGAAGCAGAGGCTGAAGTCAGGATACAGTAAAAGTTATTTGCGCTTTAGAGGTAGATGTTACATCTTCACTGTGGCTCTAGATTCTGACTGTGCTGTAGGTTCAGGGGTATTACTTTTCCAGTATGAAGAGATGTTCAGTGGGATTTAAGCATCAAACTGCATCAGTGCCCAGACCAGACAGAGCTGAAAACTAGAGACCATAATGAGGAGCAAACCTGAAACCAGCCAGAGCTGGGGACAAGCAGCTCAGTGGGTCACACTAGACGCTGTTGTACAGACAAGTTGCATGATCTCAGAGCACTGGTGTACAAGAGGGTTCCCCCACAGGATCACTCATGCAAACTTTGATCATAGACTATTTTTTCTTGCTGTTTACTCATAGGTCACACTCTCCAGCTTCCCTTGCACAGCTCAAAGGACAGTGACAGCTTTCAGTCTTCTGTCTTAGGGCTTATCTAAATGGACAGGCAGAGAAGATAAAAGACCTTCTAAAGTGTTGTTCAATTGTTCATTAAACCTGAAACACCAGTGTGGAGGAGCCATTACAGGCCCCAATTCTTCATGCACTGACTCTATGTTTCATTGTGAATACTTGAAAAAGTACAGGTTCAAATTAATTTGCCATAGTCTAAGTACTAGTTTATAGCCATTATATTGAAGGCAGAAGGCAAAGCACAAGGATGTTTGGAATTCATACATGCCTTACTATAACTTTATGGTTATTATTCATGTTTGAGACATTGGTCAGATCTAGAACAAAAGGAACACAGATCCCTGCTTTCAGCCAACAATGCTAATGGAGATAATTTTCAGATACTTTGGTTTTAAACTACACATACATTTGGTAGACAATGCAAGTGAAAAGCTTTGTAGTCAGGAGCTTGAGCATAAAACCCAAGGGAGTTCCTGGGTGGTCACATCCAATTCTCCAGGCAGCTGTATTTTAGACAGCATTTTGGATTATCTTTGCAGGCAAGTTCATGCTTCAGGTCTTTAATTTCAACCAGGGTTTTGTCTTACTTTTGCATTTGTGATGGTGATGCTGCTACACTCTCGCTTTGCTATTCTAGCAGAGTACACTGACTATACAGGGTGAGCAAAGGCAAGGTATGGTTCAAGAAAGGATCTCATGCATGAAGGAGGATTTAAGCATGTCCATCAGTGTTAAAAGAAGAAATCACTCATTTTGTCAGGAAACCTAATCTGCATCAGAACCTGCGGTTGTTTTGTGCTACTTCAGGCTTGAACTGAAAAACCATACGGCAAGACGCCCTTCACTTACTCCCACACCCTTCCTCTCCCTTGTTTCTTTGAGGAACTCAAAATCCAGTAAGGATTGCCTCAGGAGCAGGTAGGTCACACACATCCTGACAGCTCCCAACATGCAGAATGGACCAGCTGTGTTTCTAAGAACCAATTCACCCATTCTAGAAGAGAGGAAAGTAAGCACAAAAATTTATCTGTGGTCCACAACTTATTTATAGCCACAAATGCAGTTAGATCTCAGGTCTTCCCGGCCACTAGGAAAGCACAGTCTGAGCTCCAGCCATCTGTTTGAAGGTTAGGCAACATCCATCTCTGCCAACTCTTTAATGAAAATAGGGTTGTTCTTTTTTTTTTTTTTCTTCCCTTGAAGCTCCTCCCAACCTTAGTTTTAAGAGCCTAAGAGTAACATTTAAAAAATGCCTCAGTGATTTGGGAGTACAAGTCACAGTAATTTCATGCAGACACTGTGGTGAAGAGTGACCACTGACCAAGTCCTAGTATGGAAAAATTTTGGCCACCATCATTCTGAAAGATGGTAAGGAAAGGGCTCATCTCCAGAGAGACAGTGAAGCCTTTGAAAAACATTTTAGTAATACTTTGTCATGTACACCATCAATGCTGGAGTTGCTAGAACTCATTCCTCTGGGATATAAATTCTTTTCCTCAAAATGATATTTAAACTACATCGTCATTGGTTTTGAGCACAGTTCAAGACATTCCTTTTCCCTTAGCATATATGCCTGTTTGACCTAAACCTAGGAATTGTGAGAACTCTGAAGGACTTTTGGTAAGTGAGCCAAACTGTAAGCAAAGAAATGTAATAAATTAATCTTGAAGTCAGAGAATGTCCACTACCTAAACTGGACATTTCAGTTCGGGTAACAAAGAAAAGTTCAATTCTAGCCCGGAATTTACCCATACCTTTTGTGATGAACATATTTCTTAATATCAGACTAGTCTAGATTTCTTAACATCTGCCCTGAAGTGGCCCTTCCTACACCATCTGGGGGGGGAGGGGGAAAGAAGGCCAAAAAAACCCCAAAAACAAAGAGTGTGTGCCCTGAGCATCAGTTGGACCTTTCAGCTGGAAGTGCCAACCTATGGGTCCTAAAAGGTGAACATTTCATTTCAGTGTAGAATAGAAATCCTATCCCTCCACCTTCCACAAAAGCTTCAGGAAAATGCTTCAAGACCAGAATTTGCTGCTAGCAGAAGACTTACTGCATATAACCTCCCAGGGGAAATCTCACAAGAGGAAAGACTCTTCAAGACAAAGATCTCTTCCAACCAGCTGGAAAACAACATGCCTTCATTAATTTACTCAAAATACTGGGAATTTTTCAGAGCTATGCTACAGATTTGTGCAACACCCAAAATACTGGGAATTTTTCAGAGCTATGGGGTATTGCACAAATCTGTAGCATATTACAGATCTCTGGTCTCTAAGGAAAATGTGAAAGAAGGAATGGGTGGGAGAAGAAGCCTACAATTCTGACTTCTAATTTCTGGTCTTGCATCTCACACTGTTATTAGGGTAGCACAGGGGAGGTCAGACTCCCCAGCACTGTACACCTGCTGTATCCAGGGATGAGTGAGCACCCAGCTGCTTGGTTTGCCACTGTCCTTACACATCCCCTCCATTTAGAGAGGTGCAGGTGAAAGCTCCTGTTACTCCCTCACTGTCCATCACAGGCAGCATCTGTCAGACCTAACTATTCAGCCTCAAGCACACAGATGTAGCCCCTGCCCAAATCAGCTCCCAATCTTGTTGATAGGGAAGGATAACACAAGATGCCCGGTGTCCACAAACCTGTTCAAAGCCAAGAACAGAGTCCAGGAGCCCTGGTTTACAATCAAAGCCCTTACCCCCTGGCATGCTTGCTACCACCAACTGACAGTACATGATCAGATCTGGGGATGAAAACAGACTTGCACCTGAACATGTTTGCACATCAGAACAGAGTTGACTTTACTCCTAAGTCTAACCTAGAACACACTACTGAACAAACTCAATGACCTCCAAGAACCACAGAAAGAAAACAGTGCTAATGAACTGTTTGATCAGTAAAGAAAAGGCCTTAGCACCTCTGGGATGAAGTGGGGGAAAAATAAGAGGGAGAAAAAACAAGAGGTACAGAGCATAAAAATGAATGGTCACAGATCGCCTTGGCAAGGACTCCATGCCAACTGAGCAGCTCCAACATCTGGGAGCCATGAGTGCTGCAGATCACAGACTCTCAGACATGCTCTCAACACCACAAACAGAGTGTTTCAAAGCAGAGGGTAAGGTGGGGGTAAGGCTGGATTTACTTACTGGCAACATCCAGACATGTGCTGACAGAGGGGGCCAGGAAACCAAGCCAGTTGGATTCGACAGCCAGTCATCGCTCAGCAGGCAGGTAGGAGCTATCTCACAGCACATCATCTGCTTCCACAAGGGCCTCAGTTCCTCCATTAGCATGGCCAGGCTTGCTGCCAGGAGTCAGCAGTGACCATCAGTTAACTACCACAAAGCTGCTCTCCTCAACCTACACTAAACCACAGTCCTTCCCCAGAGCTAGAAGCACTGCAGCTTAACTTCCCTCCACCACCTTGAAAAAGAAGTAGGAAAAGATGTTATCATTAGTATTGCCTTTGTTGCTGTGCTGGATTCTGCAATCGCCTGTTCCTTACTCCTCACCAATGTCCTAGAAACAGCAGATACTGAACAGACAGAGCCAGCACCAGGGACAAGAGAGGAGCTAACACAGACATGGGCCCTCTTGAAAGATAGAGAGCAACTATCAGGAGTATGAACTACAAATAGTTTAATATCCACATGCATAAACACCACATTAGAATATTCTCTGAAAGCAAGAAACTAAATTCCCCAGCTTTTTATGTTCCTTAAAAACTGCCAACACTTCCCAGGCAGGGAAAGGTGAGTGGAGGGTCAGTCAAACACGAAAAACCCTGAGTAACTTGAATGACATATATACATTTTGGCACACAAATTACCTCTCCAGACAGCTTCTGCAAGGTCTAAGCAGCTTAACAAGCATGTGAAGACCAAGAAAATTTCAAGTGGCAATGAACTATGCTGCTCTGAATGAGGTCAACTTTTTCTAGCCTGGCTACTTCTGTTATCCCTGACTTTGGCTTTGCCTGCAGCCCATCACTGAGACCTTCCGTCATGCTGCTCGTTTACCCACAAGAGAAGATGGCTTTAGGATCACATCTTAGCTTAGGCTTCAGACAGGCTGTGGTCAGCTCCCATCCCAGCCTACCATTTGCTTCCTCTGGTCATCCCACACCTTCATGTGTATAGGCAGGTTGTAAATACATTAGCAACCTACACCTTTCTGGCTCAGTTATGACAAGGGCTGTAAAAAAAGAAAAGCTATGCATGCATTGGAGTTTGCAAATCTCTCCCTTCCTCCCCATTCTGCTCTAGGCTTGTGTTTTGTTTTGTTTTTTTCCACACACA
>NW_008670765.1:0-2722 GCF_000695815.1 Acanthisitta chloris | reverse complement strand
GTGATGAAGGAGGGTGGAGTGGCTCAGGCTATGTACAAATATTCAGACAGTCTCTTAGCAATAAATGGATCTCAGTCAGTTCTATTATCCGTCTGGCTGTGGCTCCTATTATCTGCTGTGAATTGTAGCAGCGATCTCTGGAACAGCATTCAGGCACCATCATTACTAACTTCCACACCCTCCAAAGACTGCACTGTAACAAGGCATGCTGGATAATACTTGCCATTAGAAGAGGGAACATAAAGGATTCAAGCTATGACTAACACAGTAAAAGGCTCTGCATGGGGCTTTACATTCATTGACCCGGGTTTGTTATCAAAGAAAATTCTAGGTTCAAAACCTAGACCTGCATTTTATACAGCACATCAGCTGACTTACACAAAGAGATGATTTCATCCTGTTCTTGCTCATTTCCCCCTCCCACCCCCCTGTGGCCCAAAATCTTCATGGTAAACTGCAGCTGGAGAGTGCAGAAGGCACAGCACAGGCCTGCCTGGAGCTTACAGTCCTGAAATGGGGACCATAAGCCCAAAGTGGAGAGCTTGTCGAGCCCAACAAAGCGCCTGGGAGCCTGTGACGCACCGCAAATGGGGACACCGCGGGGAGCATCTAGCAATTCAGAGCTGAAAGCCTCCAAAGCAGCACTCAGATGGCTCCTTGTTAGCAACACGAATTCTGGGATCCAAACCCACATCTTACTTTGTGTTTTTCACAAGCCCTCCAGTTTGTTTGAGGCCCATCTGCAAAGCCTAGACTGAAATCTAATATCCTTCCCTGGGGTAGGATGAGGGTTTTGAGAGAAAACCTCTTCAGTCTCCTTCCCATAGCCAGCAAGGCAAGGCCACAAACATGAGCTCCACCAAAGCTCATTTTCTTATGAGTTTCTACCTGGCAATGGGTTTCAGCCTCCTGGGCACAAAACCTCCTAACAGAGGCTTTCCTGAAACCGGAATATTTCAAAAACCTCCCTCTCCTGCATGACTTCCCTGATGCTTTTCTCACTTGGACACCTATTTCACAGCAGGGCTTAATATCTTGCTATTACCCGTCATTCAGCATGGCTGAAAAATTAGTCATCAACCTAAAAAGTTATTAGGAAACACTTGATACTATGATTGCTTTCATGTGGAATGAAGCAAAGGAAAGAGGTAGGGGAGGGAAGGTGGGTGAAACCTTGCACTTACAGTTGGAAAGGCTTTTCCAGCATAGGAACAGCTCCCACAAGGATCACAGCCCACAGGAGAGCACCCAAGATCCCAGCCTGGCACAGCCACTCCCACTGCTGATAGCCCAGAGGCAGCTGGCAGAGACTGCCTTAAATAGAGCTGCTGCTCCCCGCAGCCATCTCTCCGGCAGCACCACCCATGGCTAATGTGGTCCAGATGAAAGTCATTCATCGGCCGCAATTGCTCACAGGCCTCAGCTGGGAAACACAGCCGGGTGCTCATCCCCAGTCTGCCCTGGGCATTTGGGTTCGTGAGCAGGGCTGGCTGCTGTCCCATCTGTGTGCAGAACAGCACGGGCATGGGGAGAGCAGCAGGCTCTGAAGCATCGTGCCATGGGCTGTGAAGCCCAGGGGAGGGTTGGAGATAAGGGAAGGAGCACAATGGATGAACTCCACAGGGTCCACTCAGGTCAGGGACTTGTCCTATCTGTGTGTACCCCTGAGGAGTTGCATGGGCAAAGTGGCCCAGTGCTGTTTTTCAGCATCCTTGGATGGCTTCTGGCCACCCCAAACTGTTGTTGCAGGCCACCCTCTGCTCTTGCCACCACCCCTACCCGGTGTCCTAGGAGCTCTTCCAGCTCTGCAGATAGTGTAATGTGCAAGCTTGAGCTGGAGAAAGTAAATAGCACTGGAAGAAGGGAAGAGTTATAGTGGGAAGATAAGAGCAAAAACTGGGAGCCCTGGAAAATGGTATTGATCACAGCCACAAAAAGCAGAGAAGAATGGAAGATTACACCTCGTCATGACCATTTTCACACCATGCACCATCAAATTCAAGGCATCTCAGGGTGGAGGGACAAGTAAACTGTTGATGAAAACCAAGAACCAACAGCCTGTGAAAACATGGCATCTCCTTAGGCAAGATTTTTTGAGAGGCAGAGCTCAGCCATTGTATGCACCCACTCAACCCCACTGCCCTACAGCTGAAAAGACATTTGCTGGGAAGGAGCTGTCACTGGCCAATAGCCCTTGTGCCCACAGCAAGGCTGGCTGGAGCTGGCAGCCTGAAAACCTGCATTTTAAGTGGCTTTCTGGCAGGCAGTGCCAAATATTTGCAGAGGGTGTTTTGAGAAGGGGGGAAAAAATATGAGACTCCCCCCATTTTTATGTTAATAAAAACATATTTGATTTGTATATAGTTTACATGCTTCATAAAAATGCTAATTACTCTCCAAAACAGAGGAGAAACAGAGCAATTTCTTGCATCCCACCCTTCCCCCTGCCCTACCCTTTATACTTTTATGACGCAGCATTTATTTCAGTCGGAATTGTGCCCAGCTCATTCTGCCTTTTGCATGGCGCATCTTCCCCTCTCTTCCCACTCATAAAAAAATAATAATAACTTGCAAATTTATTTCAGTGGAAATTTGGAAAAACATTATGAAGGGAAAAAAAAGCCTCCAAACATAAAGCACACAAGGACTCCAACACTGCCCCCCCTCCCTTTCCACAACTTTTTCCTTTGGTGCATACATTTTTCCAAGGTCACCTCGGAGG
>NW_008670764.1:166276-195967 GCF_000695815.1 Acanthisitta chloris | reverse complement strand
GCGGAGCCGCCGGGTCCGAACTGCTCGCCTGGTTTGTCTGGGGTCGGCGGTTTAAGTTCCCTGCGAAAATCGATTTCAGCCGAAGGTGGTCCCGGACGCCCGGCTGGGCGACTGACACGACCGAAGGCGGCGGTGGTGGTGTGGCCGCAGACTGTATCTTAAAGTTGCTAGCACAGGTAGCTCAAAGAAAAGTTATTTTGAAGTAAGTGTAACGGTGATGGTTGATACATGACCACTGGCTATTGAGATGGGGAATTCCAAAGGTGAAATCCCGTTTGTCCCTGTGCACTCTTTTCCCATTGTTCTTCAACCTGCCGTACTTTTAGTGATGGATGATAATACTGGAAGGCTTTGAAGTATTGTCAGATCTTTTTAATTTAGATAAAACCAGCCTTTAGATGCTCTTGATAGATGTCAGTGTAAACATTCAGTATCTTGATTATATAACCTTTCAAGGAATCTGCCAGGATGTTGCCAGACTTTGCCATGAAGGACCTGATCCTCCAGTCATGGAAATAACTTTTAGTGATGGATGATAATACTGGAAGGCTTTGAAGTATTGTCAGATCTTTTTAATTTAGATAAAACCAGCCTTTAGATGCTCTTGATAGATGTCAGTGTAAACATTCAGTATCTTGATTATATAACCTTTCAAGGAATCTGCCAGGATGTTGCCAGACTTTGCCATGAAGGACCTGATCCTCCAGTCATGGAAATAAAGAGGATGACATTGATTAGCAGGAAGCAGGATAGCATCCACAATTAACAGCTGAAGAGAAAATATCTCCTGTTATCTCTTGGTTATGTTGCATGTCTTGGGTTGGGCATTTTAAACGTTCAGAAACACTATCTGCAGAAAACATAAAGAGCGTTTAATTTGATCAGAGTGGTTTTTTTTGTTCTTCTGCAGTTTTAAGATTCCTTTTCTATGTTATGGGAGTGTATTGATCTTGTTCCTTCTTTCTTGGTAGAGTATTCCGATACATTAGTTATAAGGATGCATTCAAGCACGTGATGAATAATATGTTTCCAGAATTTTTAAAAATCATGTGATAGGTGCAAGGATGAATAACCAGTGCAAGCACTGCTGTTACACATACATGCTCTGCTTTGGGGAGCTGAAGCCCATTTTTTACAGCTGTGGGAAAGGCACAAGTAAGTGTAAAAGATTTGAGATGTGGAATTTATGAGTGATACAGATTAATGTTGTTCCCTCCCGGCATCCTTACCCACTAAATAGCATTTTTGACAGAATATAAATTGCTAATGAAGTTTTAGTTCTTGTACATTGCTGATTCTGGATAGATCTAGATCTATTCAGCAAATGTCATATTGTCAAACCAGTTTTTCACGTTATTTAGTTAACGTGATTCAATGTCATCAGAGTATTTTAGGTTAATTCAGAGAGCAATCCTTATCCAAGTATGTTGCACATAGTCATGATGCAATGTCTGAGATGCTCTCAGTTGTGCTAGTGTGCCTTGTAACCTCATCTGTGATTTCCTTATGTGCTTTCTTAGGAAAGAAAATCTCAGATTTTTGTGGTGGTTTTGTTGGAGATACTAGTGGAATTTTTTCAAAGGTTACATGCTGAAAACACAAAGCTTCCCCTCCCCCCCCATTAGTGACATCAAATTTTAATCTGAAATAATCATAAACATCTAAAAATGGTTTATGAATGAGTAAACTGTAGAATCTTCAGCACCTTCAGAATGTATTTGCATAGCCAATCTTAATTACTTTTTTTTGCTGCACAGTTCTGAGGAAACTTTTTCTAGAAGATCAAAATATTTCAAGTTTATAACTTCAGAAGGGTGCTCAATTCAGTGTTTATTCATCTTCTTTGTCTGTTAATAAGTAATGAATTTTTTTGAGCAGTGATCGTCCTGCCACTATAGTGAATACAAGTGTATTAACTATTTACTTATTAAAATATTATGATCTATAGAATTATTAATGTTCATAAGTATTATCCATTATATAATGCCCCTACCCAGTTAAAAGTTAGAGGTGAATGCAGACATTTCAGAAATTGCTAGTTTGCTTTTCATGGTTTTCTTCATATAAAAGGAAATTAGTCCATCTGTGTAGACTCCCATTTATTCTCCCACTAAAAGGACGCTCAAAGTTATCTTGGATTTCCCTGAGCTGCTCTTGTAGTAGTGATTTTGACAGTGAAGTATTGCTATATGTAATATAATAAGAAATCTGGAACTGAAACAGTCAACCCTGTTATATTCTCAGGCTGCTGTCTATTTAGTTGCTCAGATAAAGATGGAAACTAAAATATTATTGATGTAATTTGCCACCACTGGTAGGAAAATTATTTGTTTTGCTATGGCTAGGTTAAACAAGGGGCATGCTTTTTAGAAATAAATACATAGGTGCAATCATTTGAACACTGAAGAGTTGCAGAAGCTCATTGAAAACATGAATGAAGGATGTGTCTCCTAGTTGTATTAGATCATGCAAATGGTACATTGATCTTTTTGGAAAAAGCTAATGCTAGTTTTGAACTGCAGTTAAAATAATGACTCAAAGCTCCAGCAAACACAGTGACTGTAAATGCTGATATATGGAAACCCTGCAGAATTCCAGATAACAGAAGTATAAAATGCCTCAGCATCCAAGTGTTCCCTTTGTCACTTACTCACAGGCCTCAAATGTTTCCAAATGGTGATAGTGTCTGCTGCTGCCTAACACTGCCACAGGCATATGGGAATGACCAAGATTGCTCTTCTTCAGCTCTTGTCTGCTGTGAATGCTTTCCAAGGAACTTAGAAAAGATACTCTTAAACAGGACATGAGAATTCAGCTCCTGATACTGAGAACACAGCTCTTCAACGGAGTTAACGGAGAGAGGTGACGATGGGCAAGTTGTTCTTTGACTACAGGCAGGCAGACATAATTTTGGCAGACTACAGATCTGTTGGTGGCTCAGATCAGCTTTCTTGAGTACATCCAGGAGAAAGAAAGGATGTACAAGTGTCTTGGGCCTGCTTGTGGGTAGTATTATACAGAGATGAATCAAGGTGTGATAATGAATTACAAACCACACCCCTCTTCCTTTATGACTATCTAAAATGTAAAATTGCTAGGTATTTATTGCATGTATAGTGGGAGTGGACTCAATTCAACCTCCCAAAATAGTGGGAGTAATCTAGATATCTGCAATAGTTACTCATCAAAACTGTACTTTATTATTCCACTCAGAATTAAATGTATAATTTAGTGTATAATTTAATGTATCCTATAATGTATCTTTACATATATTTATGAAATACTTAAGTATAGATTTTTTTGTGCCTGAATAATAAGAAATTACCAAATACTGGAGAGGGAGCCAATGGTTAAGAGTGCAGTGAATGAATATAAGTGAAACCATGTGAGAATTCAGTTAAGCTATATTTATTCATTTCTATGAAGTGTTGCCAGCATACCTTCTCCCTTTGCAGGTGTTCTGTATTATCATTAGCCTCAAAATATTTCAATTATAATATGCCTATTTCATGTATAAACACTTTCTGTAGAAGAGGGCAGAAAGCACCCTATAGATCCTGGCTTTTGCGCTCAATTTTTTAAGACTGCCATCTGAGTACCCAGAAGCTTTAACTCTTACTATCTTTTGAGACCTGCTTTAGTAAAAATGTGAATGACGTGCCTTACCTTGCTTCCCCTTGAGCAGATCTGCAGCTCTGCTGTTTGAGGGGCTGATGTTTGTTTCTTTTGTGCCTCAGCAGGTGGCTACATTTTCTCTGAAATATCTGAACCTGCTGTGGAACAACATCTGTGGCTTTGTGGGGGTCACACTCGCTGGAGTAATGCAAATATTTCCTCCTGGGTCTGACCCTTATTTTTGTTTAAAGATATAGTATGAATTTATTGCTTAACATAGAATTTACACTGAAGGTCTTCTGTTACTCAAATCTGACTTCTATCCTTCGCAGTGGATAAGAAGCAGGGGTGTAGCCTTTGTTTTTTTCAGAGCTTAACAGGAGATGCTGGAGAGAAAACTGAAGTTATGAACATCAGAGAAGCTCTACTGGGTCAGATCAGTGGACCTTCATACTCGGGGTTTGGTCTCCAACAGTGACATTAAGGGATGGTATTGGGGCTGTACATAAACATAACCATGGTATGTACCTATTCCCTTGTACTCTTCCTGCATTTAGATTTCATATTAGGGATGGTAGTTATATATCTGCTCTGGGTTTCTAGAGCCTACTTGTGGACCTGCAAATGAAGAACTTGTCTTTTTCAAACTTGCTCATACTTATTACCTTCAAATCCTCCTGTGGTGGCAAGTTCCAGAAGCTTTCTACTAGCTTTGTAAAGCACTTTAATCTTTTATAAACTGATGTTGTGCTAGCTTCGTTGAAGGCCCCTTAGTTCTATTAGTGGAGGATTTCACAAGCCACTGTTTTACATTAGTTTATTTACCACCTTGATGGTTTGATTGATTGTGTCTTGCATCAGGCTTCTTTCCTAACTGAAGAGCCCCTTGAGTCTCTTTTTCTAAGGCAGGCACTCCATCCTTTTGATATTTAGTTTGCCCTTCTCTGACTAGTCCGTCCTTGAGATGCAGAGACCAGAACTTCATATGCTGCTTGAGATGTGGGTGGACCAAAGTCATGTAAATGTCTTCTCAGTGTCTTTCCCCATGATGCCCAGTGTTTTGCTAGGTTGGGTTTTCTTCATTGCTGTTGTACATAAAACTGTTAATTCTAGAGATCTGTCAATTATGGCTCCTAGATTTTTTTCTCAGTCATTTGTTAGCATGTGGTGTGACTTAGATTATTTTTCATTAGATGTATTAGCTTACATATATCTACACTGATGCTCATTTGTCATAAGTCCTACATGGTGCTTCTGGAGCTCTTTGCCATCATCATGGCATTAGTTCTGTGCTCAAGGACAACTTGCTGTCTTTGTCTTAATTATCTCGTTCGCTATGAGGTTTTTTTGCACGTCTGATGTCTGAGAGGAGTAAAGTGTTGTGACATATCAGTGAAAGGTGATCATAGGTCTCAAAGATGATTTGTATGTAACAGGCTTTGCTTTTTATTATTTTTCTTTTTTTTTCTTTTTTGAACCTCAGTAAACATGAGACCCAGATCAGATAAGTCAGAAAAAAAAATCTGAAAAATGCCATTCATAATACTTAATCCAACTGCACTGAACGGGGAAGTGAGAATGGTGGTATATGGAATTTGATCCACATTGATGGCTATTAAAATTATACTTAATTAAAACCAAAGAAGCTTTTAAAGATATTGGAGTGCAAAGTGACATTTACTCAAATAACTTTATGCTTTCCTGGTCTCTCTATGGATTCACTACTCAACAGTCTTAACTTCAGTAGCATCTAATTAATCACCTTCCATTTGTGAACTACATTTCATAGTAACATGAAAATAATCGCCAAAGCTTTTCCCCTCCTCCCTCGCAGTTGTATTAGAGGTCAGGCTGGAAGCCTGCCATATAGAAAGGATCTCTTCGTGTTCCTTATTCAAAACCAGGCTAATCATTTGATACTCAGAGCATGTCACTTAGAAAAGTTGCTGCAGTGCAAACAGCATGGAGAGTGAGATTTACTATTAGTGTACTGTGTTACTACTTAGTGTTACTTGGTAATAAATGTGGTTTCACTGCCTTTTAAGTGATTCCAGGAGTGTGTCTGTGGTAATCCTGTTTTCCCTTCTCTGTCATCATAACTCCCTCCTTTGCAGAACTACTTCTGCACATTAGTTTGGCAGAAGACGACTCTTCCCCACAGGCTACTGGTTTAAAAATCCAAGCCAGAACAGAAATCCACTTCTACCATCTTGAATCTGCTTCACAGAGAACCTTATGAAGGCTGTGCAAGGGAGGACATAGAACTGTGAAGGTGAATGCAAGAGGAGAACAAGATGGTTGAACAGCAGCAGTTAAAAATTGCCTTATGTGCTTGTCAAACCCCAGCCTGGAGTGCTGTCCTGTTTCTTGATTTATTGTTGTTCAAGTACTTGGCAGAAGTACAGGACTATTTTAGTAGTCAGTCTATTGCTTTGTTAATTTCAATATTTAGCTTGAAGAATTACATTTTATATCCTTTGAAGAAAGGCCCCAGCTGTTCTACTATCCATTCATGAGGTCATCTCCTATGTAAATCTGATTGTCTAAAAGACTGTAGTTAGTCGCAGCAATAGGATTCTTCTTTCATTTTGTTTTGCACTGTAATACAGTTCACCAAAACCAATTTTAAAAATTAGTGTATATTGAAGTACATAACAAATATATTTCTACAATTTGAATTTTGTTGGGTGTGGTTTAAAGTCAGATTCCTGATCTATTTAATGGGTGTTGTTTGCTGGAATCTGTAGCAACCAAGGCAAGACAGTTTGCCACAATAAAAGATTTTGGTGTATTCCTTTTGCATGGTATACGTGAGCCTTGCCTAGTGCTACTTCATGACAAACACGTCCTCGTGTACAGTAGCTGTGAAGTCATGGTTAGTTTTCTGTTGGCTGATGCAGCTCAAGATCAGTCTAATGTGGAATAGTGAGTTCATGGTACCCTGCAAGGATGTCATGGATGGACATGAACACTGTTAGTGTTAGCCCTGCACAGCCTGTTTTTTTTTCATCCAGTACTTATAGGTCACAGTAGCAGTAATTGCTGAATCTGTGCTAAATACATTTAGCAGCATCCTGATAGAGCAGTGCTGCTTGTGCTGCTTATCTGCCTTAAACAGACTATCATTGTAAAAAGTGGAACTTGTCTTCCATTGTTTAATTATGACAATATCTTCCTGTGTTAAGATATATGCAGTCATTCATCTAACACTTCTTATAAGACACTTTAGAATAATTAGTCAAATTTTAATATGTTCTTCCCTATTAAAAAGTACTTTCACGTAGGTAGGGCTCATGTAAATGAAGCCACACTGTTGTGAGCATCCACAAAATATCCTGAACAAGTTAATTTTTTCTGTATATGCTTTATAGGAGGTTACTTTAAATCTCAAGAATTTGTCAGGTCTGTTAGACAGCTAGTAAGTGGCATTAGTACAGTCATAGCATTGTACTGTAAAAAATTATATAATTGGCACACTGCAGAAAGGCTCAATAAAAATTCACAGAAAATAACTGCATCATAAGTAATAGGTTTTTGTTTGAAGATGTTACACTTGTACTTGGTATCATCAAGTCATAGTGAAATGTGTAAATTAATGTGGATGATGCAGCAGAAGTGGTGGATCATATAAGAAGGAGACTGTCACAGTCCTGCAAGGACTTCTCGGAACAAAGATAACTCACCTGGAGGTAGAAAACATCCCTGACCCTCTGCTTGCCTCTGTATTTCATCACTGGCTTTTGACTGAAGAATCTGAGTGTTGCTGGTTGTTGTAGACCATTCTGGCTGGCTGTCATGGGATCACGGGTCCTCCTAGAGGCAGGCACCGAGGATTACGAGTTTGAGTGTGGGCCAGATCACACCCATTTTGTGTAAGTTTAGATGATGTGTTACTGTATTAACCACAAAGTCTGGGGAAGGCATGTCTTGGTTAATGTGTAACAGCTGAGGTTACATGGAAATCGAAAATTTCTTTATAATACAGTAGAAGAAAGCAACATACAAGTGCTAATCAAGCTTGTCTTCCGGCAAGAGTGTCCCTGTTTTCTTTGTGGTCACTCACCCAAGTTACTGCATGCTTTCATTTCTCTACTAGACACTTGCTCTGTAGTGAGATTTCTGGCATCCTGTCATGGTTTAACCCTAGCTAGCAATCAAGAGCCAGGCAGCTGCTCGCATGGTTTCCCCCACCAACAGGGTGGGAGAAAGAATCAGAAGGGTAAAAGCTAGAAAAACTCATGGGTTGAGATAAAGACAGTTTAATAGAGAAAGCAAAAGCTGCACACACAAGCATAGCAAAACAAGGAATTAATTCACTGCTTCCCAAAGACAGGAGGTGTTCAGCATCTCCAGGAGAACAGGGCCCCATCACACGTAATGATTCCTTGGGAAGACAAATGCCATCACTCCAGATGTCCCCCCTTCCTCCTCCTTTCTCCCACTTTATATACTGAGCTGTCCTATGGTATGGAATATCCCTATGGTCAGTTTGGGCCACCTGTCCCAGCTGTGTCTCATCTCAAGCTCCCATGCAACCCCAACTTCTTTTGCCTGTGTAGCAGTATAGGAGGCAGAAAAGGCCTATGGCTCTGTGTAGGCTCTGCTCAGCAATAACAAAAACATCTCTGCATTATCAACCCTGTACCCTGCACAAATCCTAAACATAGCCCCGTACAAGACGCTGTGAAGAAACAGCCCAAACCACCACACATGCGCAAACAGGTTAGTTACATCTGAGCAAGTCCTATGCACTTTGTACAGTTGTCAGTGAAATGAAGACTCAGGCCTGTTGCAATTCTGTATAGGACCCTTTGGGCTCAGGCGGTTTTGACTTTGACTGCATGTTACGTGTTTGATTGCGTATTTTGGAACTAACTTAGAGTTTCTGTCACTGAAATCGTGGATCAGACCCCTTAACATAGTATTAAGAAGCAGCAATATTTATTACAGTGCTGGATGCCCCAGGGGATCATTCCTCCAAGCTTCATTCTAACTATCCGAACTTTTTTTACTATTTATACATTTCAGAAAACGAAGAAATAGTGCTCATTGGTCACAAGTTACCTAACTCTTATTAATTAGTATTCTGTCATCTATTGATCAGTGATTCTCTCGCTTCTTATGCTAACTAGTCCACTTTTGAGTCAGTGGCTTCTTGGGGGTCTTCCATGGGGGTTTTGGATGGTCTCTGATGGTCCCTTGTGGTTGTTGAAAAGATGTCCATTAGTGTCCTTTCCATGAACACTGAGTCTTCCTTCCATATCTGGTCTTGGCTTAGCTTGTTATCTTGTTTGCAATTACAAGTTTCTTATCTTGGTCTTGGTTACTTCTGCTGGCTCCTCTGCACTTCTCCAGGATGAGCTGGTCACAGGTGCGAGAATTTAGGTCCTTGTTGCATTCTTGTTTGAGGCCCTTGAAACAACTCCCCCTTTGAGACTTACTCAGATAAGTTCCTTTCACCAATTAAGACTACTCTACTATTTTTGTAACATAGTGAAGAATTTTGAAAGCAACAGAACTACTTGAAAGTCATATGTGAGAAGAGGAGGGTGCAAATGGTACAAAGCTGTAAACAATGTAACCTGAGACATGTTTATTTTACTTTCAGTGCATTTCTAGGCCTGCAAAGCCACAGAAGGAGTTAAATATGTGATTCCAAAGGGTTAACCTAGAAACAGGGAGCTGTGCTCTTAGATTCTCTGATATCACTTATACTATCCAGAATTATTGTTAATGCAGTTCTTTCTAACAAGATACCAGTAGGGGTTCTGCATGTCTTTTCCAACTTTTACAGATCTTCCCAAACTTTTAAAAATATGTTTTGCCTATCTTTCAAGCTGCATCAATTTTTGTGTTACTGGGTCACTATGACTTATAAGCAAGGTTTCACTTACACAACAAGCAGTTGTTTGAAAGCAATTTTTAGTCACGGCTTTAGCAACTTGGCTTTAAACTGCTGTATTAAAAATGTAACCTGAGTTTACATTTGAAAAAGTGCTTTTTAATTCTCTTTAAGACAAGTGTGTGCTGATAGAAAGAAATGTCTAGTATCCTGTATAATGAAATATCCTCTGAATATTCTCTCTGAATCACCTCACTCTGAATAGTGAGGTGATTAATACAGAAATCAGTTTTGGTATTAGTTACAGTAGAAATGCTTTTATTAGTACATGTTTCTTTACAGTCTTTGAGACTGAATTATTTGTAGAAGAAGATTTCACAAAGTGCAGCAGAAACGTGCTGTCTAGTTTGGCCCCTGGATTCCCTGCTGCTGTGAACATCAGAGCAGATTTACTTGGGGTGGAGATGATGAAGAGTAGCAGTCCTGGCTGAATGTAGTGGATCTATTTTGAAGTCACATTATGGCCATGGCATGGCCAGAACTAATTGCTCCCAACCACTAGAGAGCAGCTGGGAGGCCAAGATGAAATCTGCTGGGTCCAAAAGTACTCTCAGACACAGGGATGTATGTGGCTACCTGATGGCACTTGTACATGACTGAGGGGGTGAAGCTTAAGCATACTACATCTTCTTTCCCTGGTTGAGCCTTTGCAAGGTGGCACCTAATTTCTGTTGGTGCTGAGGACACTAGAGACTCAAGTAGCTGTTAACTGTCTTTGTGACAGCTCACTTCTCTTGCAGAGTGGAATCTTCACACACCTGAGATCCTGGCCTAGCGTTTCCACAGTGATGATAAAAATGCTGATCAGAAGTTTAGTTTCACCATTTCTCAGTTCAAAAAGCACCTAAATATGCTGTATGTGTATATTCATTTATGCATGCCTAAATTGTTAATCCATTATGTTGTCTTGTGTACTACCTCAGAATTCTGTAATTGCTTCCATTTCGTGCATGTTCTTATGTGCCAGGATTTCATAACTCACTGGATGACAATTTTGCCTGATTTGCCAAGAAGGGCATAGTATTAATAACTGTGGCTCTTTGTTATGTTTTTCATGGAGAAAAAAAAATAATTTGTTTGGCTTTCATGTATTTTCATAGTTGAAAAATAAAATGCTTTTGAAGGTGATGACCACATCTTTCATATGTATAACAATACAAATTGTTGTAATCTTAGCTTCTTTTGCTATATAGTAGCTAGATAAGCATATAGTTAACCAGGTACTTGTACATCAAATATTATCTCATGAGATACTAAAATTTACGTCATTGTTTTCTGCCTCCAAAGACACAGATATATTGTATTTGAACAGTTCTAATAAGTGGTAATATGAAAAATAACTAAAAGAAACATGGAGATGACATGTGGGGTTTAGAAAATAATGAACCCCAGACTGGTTGAATTGAGGACTTAAAACTGAAAAACCAGTTCTTTTTTTTAACTAGTAAAACTTAGACTAGCCATTTTTCAATGAGATGCAATGACATGCTTAAAGACAAATAGATTTTCTGACTCTGTAAGTAATACAGTTATATTGTAATGGAAATTCAGGAGGTGTTTCCTATGAAGCATAGCACTAATATTTCATGTATAACCAATATGGAAGTGATTAAATTGCTTTACAAGGAAAGGTTGGTACCGTGGTAGCAAGGAATATTACAAGCTGATACTGCCTCTGTCTGAAGAGGTATTATTTTGTGGTAGTGAAATATTGTAATAACCTTGCACACCTTTAGAGAAGAACCTCAACTCTGGAGGTTAGTCTTCAAACACTATAATTATTCTGCCTAAATAATTTTTATGCAAAGAACAGTTGCAATAAACAGAACCATAAGAATTAAATTACCATATTCAGTGTTGACAAAGGTATAAAAGCAGCCTAATATACAATTATGTAGATAGAAATAAAATATTTTTGCAAAGTAAAAATAGTGGATTGCCAAGTGGGTTTCACATTAAAGTCCTTATCTTCAGTGTATTTAGCAGCTTTCTCTTGAACACAGTGTTGCAAAATTTATAGTTTTCTTTTTCCCAAAAAACTGCAACCTGTGGGTTCATCAGGACAGTATCTGTACTGAATTTGCTTTTGTAGTATTTGCTGTCAGGAACATCTTAGTCAATTTTTGTGTTAGGTTTGTTCTGGAAATAGAGAGAAAACAGTAAAAAATGTGTGTTTGGTGTAGAAATTTAAGTTGATAACATAGTTAAAGTTCCCATGCATTTTAAGGTTTTAAAGGAGTTTTGAATTCTCAGAGGAAAGAGAACTTTGCTATTTAGCTCATGCAGAAAGTTGTGTTTTTGCTGAAAATGATACCTTCCAAGCAAAATAGCAATAGTTTGTTCTTCATTTAGTGTTTCAGATGTTTTGCTTTCATTGGCATTAATGGGAGTTTTGAATGCATGTCCAACAGACAGCACAATATGATATTCAAAAAAGTAAAAGAGAGAGATGATTGCAAAGATCAGATGAAACTTCACCAACTATGCTAAACTTTTTCTGGCTTTATATAAGGGGTAAAACTGTGACACTTTTTGGTATCTTCGTAGTTAAATCTTAAAATTCCTTTTTTTTTTTTTTTTTTTTTTTTGCGCAGCAACTTGTATATTGAACTTAGCTTTTTGCACCAGCTAAACGTTATTTCTTTTCTAGGCTGCTTTTATTTATTTTATCATCATTTATTTAACAAAAGGTAAACTAAGTTTGCATTTTAAAAAAGGCAAAGTATGTTGAGTAAAAGAAATGGAATGCTCTGTTTTACAAGGATAGTTTGAGCATTCCTAGGAAGCTTTTTGTTTTGGTTGTTTTCTCTGAGTGTAAGCTTTGCAAAGCTTTTCTTTTTCTTCTAATCCAACTGGATTTTCATACATAGGAAGGCATGTCATATGGTCTTTGCTTCTTTCAAATACGTAACTCTTTCATCACTTGGGGAGTTTGTATAACCCAGTTTGTTTTTTATTATTAGGTGATACAGAACTGTGCTAAAAGGTGTTACCTAGAAATTTTTGTCTGTTAGCTTAAAAGAAAAAGAGCTTGCCCTCTCTTCTTGCTATATTATACCTTCTGTAGTGGTATGGCAATTGTTTTTTTGATTAGGTCGTCAAGATATATACGGAAGACCTGACCTTGCAGGCCTAGATTACATAAACCTCACAGAAAAGTCAATAGGATGTTTGTTCATGAAATGAGAATCTTGCTGAACTAAGGACTGCACTGCTACTAATAAAACTTTGCATCAAGGTTGAATTGATAACCCTGTACCAGCTACACCATATTGAAATCTCTCATGGAAATGCAGTTTGAACTCCAGTGTTTACCTCATATAGAAGTAATGAATAAATGGCCATTTTTTTGCTGCCAGGTAGTTGCTCAGTGATGCTGAAGATGATTACTTTGGTTCAGGAATTGGGCATGTCATTTAGCAGTGTTCTAACTAGGATTCATTTCAGTGGCATTTTATTAACTATGCCGATTTCTGTATAGCATTTGACTTCAGGTGGCAGTGACAGATGACTTCTTAGAAAATGTATGTCTGTTTCACCAAGTGAGATGGTGTCCAGGACCCTGTCATAGGGCCATGTCAAAACGTGGCATAAACTTGTATGTGAATTTCACTTACACTTTTTCAGGATCAGTTTCACTAAATGGTATCAAGGAAGATGCTTAAAGTGTAGTCACACATACTTTGCTTTTGATCAGAGAGGTATCAGTCAACATAGATGGTGTTTATATTGTCTTTTCCTGTTCTACTGAAAGGACAGATTTAATTCCCTCTTGAGGTCTGTCACAGTTGCAGAGATAGATAGAATTTCCTAAAGGGAAAGGATAAGGCTGTTCTGCTTTTGCTATTTGCTGTTTGAATTGCTATTTTTTGTGACTTGCTAACAGATGCTGTTTGCTCTTCTGCCTGGAACTGCTGTCTTTTTGACCATCCACAAGTTTGCATGCACGTGGAAGCAGATGTAGATCCTAAATCCTTAAGCCTTTATAGGATTTCTCTTTTGAATTGCTAAAAACACATGCATATACTTACTTTTAGACCATTTACAACTGAAGCACGTATGTTTCAGACCATGATAGAAAAGGTACAGGTAAACTGGGTAGACATGATTAACAGTTTTGGAAGCACAAGGGCACTGTGCATTTTAGAAAATAACGTTGCAGAAGAGGTGTTTTTGAAAGTGTGGAGGAAGTTCTTAGTTGCATTTTGCAGTGGTGACAAGTGTTGACATCTGTAAAAGTTGAGCTTATCTCTTTGGCCACAAAACAAACACAGCACAAGCAGCAGCAACTTGAATTAATCTCATCTGTGACAGTGTTTTCTTATTTGCCTTTATAATTTAGTATCAATACCCAGTGAGAAAATTTATACATGTGCTTTATTTTTTTGTGTAATTACTGCCTTCAGTTTAAGGTCTTTCAGGGTTGATTTTAAATTGCCAACAAGTGTGACAGTAGCAGTGCTTTTATTTTTAATGTGGAAAAAATATGCAGTAAACTACTCTGAATTAACACAGCTACCCTAAACTCTGCTCTCTTTGTGTGCAGAACAAAGATACTCAAATGACCCCTGTACCAGAAGCAATATAATCACAATAATGTGAAGCTCCTGGTATGTAAGTCAACTCAGTTGAGAGAATACAACTGTGTAAGAACAGTGTAATGTCTAAACTGAGTTGTCCTACTTCTTCACTGAACCCAGAGTGAATCACGTGATCTTTTAATTTTTATGTAGAGTAGAAAGCAACAATTCTGGTAGCAGGACTGCCTGAAAAATCTTAATCAGGATTTCTTCAGTGTCTGTTGCTTTCTTGTATACCAGTATTAAATAAAGACAGCAAGAGAGAAAATGCACTGATGAATGTTGTTTGGAATGAAAGTTTCTCTAATGTTCCCTAAAATATTTGCTGTGCAGAAAAAAAGAATTAGAGAGAAAGGAGTTGTAAACTAATAAAGAAGACAGAAGTTAGTTTTGAAACAGTCTCTATCCTTTTGGAAAAGTCAGAAATTCACCCTACACATCATTAAGAGAGGAGATTGTGATTTGATAGGGTTTGTGGAAGTTTTGTTTGGTTGGCTGGTTTTGTTGGTTGTTCTTTTTACTGTTCAGAGTAATTTAGTTTACTAATGTCATTTCATCTGCACAAAAAACCCAAATCAGTGGTGTATTCACTCTCTTTCTGATGTTGTGAACCCTGTATTCTGTTTCAAAAAAACCACCCCTTGGCAGTTGATGGATGCAGCTCTTTACATGTATACCCCATCTTGTACCCAAGGGTTTCTATTATTCATTCTACAAGTGTTTTTGCTTTATTTAAAAGTTGGAAACCAGTGCAGTTGTATACAGATGTAAAACAATTCTGTAGAAGTTATTCTTGAAGCATCTAGAATTGAATAGATTTTATATGTACCACTGTGGCTTGAACCAACTATAATATATAGGTTGTATATCTTGCATATTATTACACTGCTAGAAAAGCCAAACTTTAGGCATGACTCAAGACAGATGCCAAAGTCTAATCATGCCCATGCTGAACTGTGCAGTGTAGTTAGCACTGGTGAGCTACCAGTAAGACAACTCATAACAGTTTCACCATGCTGGAAGGCCAGAGAAAAGAGAGTGACTACAAAACCTTTGCAGGGAGTCTGTCTCACCATCACAGGTCCTTGAGTTTTGAGATGTTCAGCCATTCAATTACTAGAAAATATGCTTTGCATATTTGTGTTGTACTCTGTCTATCCTTGTCTGCAGTGATTACCACCACGTTAAGTAGAACAGTTTAATAAAGATAATTTAATAATGGAAGTACAAAGATGCTTAAAGTTAGCTTGACATTTTATGTGGGAAGCCAAATGAACGGTCCAGATTCAAACAGGCTGGTACCAGGAGGTATCAAAGATGCATTGTCTGCTCCATCTTCCCCTTTTCAGCAATTTCCTCATCATTTTTTGGTAATGGTTTTGGCTTGCCTATTGGTTAGCCAAACAGCACATAGTCACCTACACAGCACTACCACAATACCAAACCAGCCAGTGCCTAAATGTGCTAACCTGACCAGCCTGATAACATCAGACTTGAAGGCTTGACTTCATGTGGGGAACTGTCTGCTGCAACCCCTTTTTCCTGACAGGGATGGAGAATTCCTAATTTCTCACATTGTTTCATGGAAGGTTCTGTTTGTTTATGAAGTATGATTATCTGTTATTATTCTGTTATTTCCTTTAGAATATTTTATGGCATATTACTGAATAACAACATCTCACAACAGCCACATCATGTTATTCACTAGGTGTGGTGTAAGCATGAGGCAAATGCTTTTACACAAGGAGTAATTTCTGGCTTTCCCCATGTATTAACTAAGTTTGCTTAAATAAATTTTGGGGAAGACAAGAAGCAATAGTCTACTTAATACTACTAGTCTACTTACACTCATTTGAATATATTTGAAATCATATTGAGTATGTGAATGAAGTCCAACCAAAAGACACTTTCTGGTGTTCCAGAAAATAAATTCATGGTCTTCACTCTTACCAGCATGCTGTGAGTTATATTTTCCATCTAAAATGGATTTCTAGCGCATTACATGAGTATAGTTCTTGTATGAATGGTTATTTTTTGCCAGGAAGATACTTCTTTGTTTGGAAAAATATTGGTTTTCCTTGATGTTAAAATCATTGAGGTGGGAGGTTTGCAAGACAAGCTTCAGTATCACAACCAAAACTAGGCAAAGGGCTAAAAATGCATCTTAAGGACATTAGTCAGAACAATTTGAGCTGGCAGTAGCCAAGATTGTTTTATATATGAAGTTCATAAAATAGAAAGTTGGTTTCTTTAGCTGGACAAAATGCCTAAAGGGGTACATTTTTGCTGCAGTTGCTAGGGAGCAGCTTATACTGTATCTGTGGGATATAATGGGAGTCGTGTGAAATGCACTATGCTGATAATTTATCTCTGAGTGGTTAGAGCTGAATATTACACTCACAGAGCATATCTCACTGTACAAAATAAGATGAGATGGATGTTCTTAGTAATGTTAGGTGACAGAGCCACTGTGGTATACGAGGTACAGTACACGTGTCAGTAGGCTGACAGGAGCATGTCAGCCCTACATGATTCATAGGTGGGGCTATGACTAGGTGAGCAGAAAATTAATACATTGGCTAGATGGGAAGAAAACCCAGACCAGATGAGAAGTAAAACCTGTGTTTTGATGTATTTGACAGATGTTTGGAATGAACAAGGTCCTGAGAATCCCAGATAATGGTGGGGCTTTCTTTTGAGACAAACACACTTGACTGGAAGTCCATGTTACTGGTAGTATGTTGTTTAACAAAATGAAGATGGGTAAATCATAGGGGAATCTGACTGACCTTGCTCCAAAGTGAAGTTGTCCCACTGCATTTGAACAAAGAGCAACTTAGCTATGAAGTGTCAACATCTGTAATAGAAACCTTTATAATTACTTGTTTATAGAATTTTGTTATTTTAGTTCAGACTCAGTGAAAATGTAACTATTTTGATTTAAAATACAGCCTTAGCAGTTTGGTATTATTAAAACTGTAAATTCAATACATAAATTATACAACCATAGCACTGGTTTCTTATTTTTATAGCATTAAGCATTTCCAAAAAGTATCCAAATATTGCTAAAGATTTCCATTTTGATGTAATAGTTAAAATTTTCAAAAATATTTTTTTCCTAGTTGAATCAATACAGTGATACTTCGTTGAAGTTAACTGCTTCACACCTTTGAGCACTGGTGCAAGGTTTTGTCACATACTGTACGTAGAGGTCAAGTGTGTTTTCCTCAGCAATTACTGCAATTGTTCAAAGTGATTAGAAAATACAAAATGTTATGAGTGCTCTTTAATTAGATTATGAAAGAACTCAGCAAGCAGTGTGATGTTCAGATGAAAATAAAAGATATTCTGCAGCCTTTTAGCCCATGCTAGAATTCAGGTAGGACACTAGTTGTACTGTGCAGTTTAAGTGCCACAGAAGGCACTTGAAATACTGTGTGGCAAATATTCATAGTTTTCAAGCAATTTTATCTTTCCAGACTCAGCCACCTCACCTTGAAAGGTGCTTTCAATAAGCAGTCTTAGTGTAAGCTGTCTGAAAATGGGATGTTATTCCTAATAACAATTTGAAACCCATTGGACTTAGCCTTCACAAAACTTTGTGAGCAGATACTATCAAAACTCAGCTGAAGCTAATGAAGTTATGACTGTGTGCACTAGCCAAAGATTTTCCCCAAAAACTCTTCATAATCTGCTTTTGCAGATTTCTGACTCCTCTAACCTTTTCTAAATGTTAGAGGGTGGGGTTTTTTTCTAATCAACCTTTAGGTATTTGACTCTTCTTTTTAGCTTCCTTCCAACAGTTTAACTTCTATATTTTCTTTTTCATAAAGAACCAACAATTTTTTTCCCAAAGAGATATTTTGGTATTGAAGCAACATCTCAAATTGGTTCCAAACACTGTGTTCACTGTACTGACTTTGAGTGATGCCTTCTTTTGGATAGATTTGTTCCATGAGCATTGCACTCAAAAGCGGTTACTTAGTTTCAGAAATGCTCCTTTTTCAATAAAATGCAAAACCCACCTTCTGCAGCTTTTAATATTTTTATATAATTGATTTCTCTGTGGATTATATTATAAGTTTTAATTATTGTTATATACAGTTACATATTTTTCATTTAACTGTTTGGGTTTGCTTTTATGAATGAAGGATGTAAAACTAATGATTAGAAGAAAAAAGAACTAGACATTGTAATTGCTGTTGTGTATAGTTATCTACTATCCTACCTTCATTCTACTTCTGAAATAGCACAATAACATTTCTGTTAGTAATATAAAGAAGAGTATAAAGAAACAGCCTAACATCTGGAAGCTTTATTCACCTGTTTATTAAAATATGAAATGCATTATTCCTCCTTTCCATTCACTTATTTTAATTGTTCAGACCTGGTCATTGAGCATGGGAAACACCAAGACGCAGTCAAATGCTTTTGCTTTCCTTTGTATAGTGAAAATCTCTGTATTTCCTTTTTAAAATGTCTACTGTTGAAAATCTTCCTAAGATAATTTCTTTCAGTTGAAATGTTTGGTTCTTACAACAAGATTATTGGTTCTTTACCAGTAATGTTCCTAATACTCATATAAATGGTTCCTAAAAAGCCTTGAAACATCTGTATAAAAGCTACCTAGGACTAAGAGACTCTTGCGCATTCTTTCTGAAGCATTAGAGCTGCTGGAGCAGTAAGAAATCCATTAAATGCAGTTGATTTTGTAGTTTGGCATTTTTCAAGTCTTTTTTCCTGCTCTGAATCATGCCTATTTTATTTAAAATAGCAGGTTTGAAGTTGTGCCTCCACTGCAACCTTTCCGTATTAGATTTATAGTGTGTTCTCCAACTAACTTAATTCTGTGGAAAGGACAGTTGCTTATGCTGATTTTACGAACCTGAAGCAGAAGATTTGATGCAAAGTACTGGATCCAAATATCTAACATCTTACAGGAAGAAGTCTCAAAACTTGGCAAATAAATCTAGAACTGGATTATGAGTGTTTAATTGGGATATGTTTTGCCCATTCTAAATACCCATGCTGTCTGGATCTTTTAGCCATTTAAATGAAAATCTGGTTTTTTTGCTCAAGTCCAGCTCTTAATTTCTTAGCATCTTAGGACAGGAGGGATGGTCACGTAATGGCGACTCAGGAAGACAAATGCTGCCACTCCAAAAAAACGCTCTCCCCTCCTTCTTCCCTCAGCTTTATATACTGAGCATGATGCCACATGATATGGGATATCCCTGTGGTCAGTTGGGGTCAGCTGTTCTGACTGTGCCTCCTCCCAGTTTCCCATGCACTCCCAGCCTCTTTGCCAGTGTGGCAGTACAAGGAGCAAAAAAGGCCTTGGCTCTGCATAAGCACTGCTCAGCAATAACAAAACTTCTCTGTATTGTCTACACTGTGTTCAGCACAAATCCAAAACATAGCCCTGTACCAGCCATTGTGAAGAAAATTATCTCTACCTCAGCCAAACCCAGCAAAATCTGTGAAAGAAGATGTGATTTTGAGGTAAATATATCTCTGTGAGGGTCATTCATAGCCAGTTGCAGTTAACTGATGATCTACTGGAGTTATTCTTGGTAGTTCTATTCACTGAAGTCTGTTACAGCAACATTGTTCAGTCTCTGAGGTCATAGAATCATCAGGGTTGGATCCTCCAGCGTCAGATCCAGGTGCCTCTTCACTTTCAGGGATGGTGACTCCACCACCTCCCTGGGCAGTCTATTCCAGTGCCTGACCACCCTAACTGTGAAAAAAAATTTCCTAACATCTAATCTGATAGTCATATGCCATTGAAAAAATGAAACGTATTTCAGAGTGTCACATTTCATTTTAGAGCCACTCTATCAGTATTGGCAGTGTTGTATATAATAGTATTACTTATCATGTTATTGTAGTGTTCTTTTTTACATGTGTGTAAATTGGATGCCTTTGCATGAGACAGTGTAAATATAATAAAGGACAACAGCTCCTTCTCCACAGCACCATATATCTCATATATACATTTATATATAATATTTGCCATTAATGATTCAATCCACATAACATCTATGAATTTTAGGGCATCTCTGAATTTGTAGCTTTTGCTGTCAAGAAAAAAAATTTTTAAAGGAAGGGAAATATCTTCTAGTAAGCTGTATTTTTACAGATTCTAGCTTCTTATGTGATGGGATTGTTGACAATCCACTGATTGATCTCTTAGGTCAACTGAGAATTCAGGGTTTCATCACAAATAAAAATTGGTAAAGTCAACATGATTAGTGATGTCTTGGAACTGTCTGCAAGTTGTCTTTGCACTTCAATTTTTTTTTCATTTTTATATACTAGTACAGAGGGAAAATACATAGTAGTAGTAGTGGGTTCTAATTTTATCGTTTATGATACTTGTTGATTTAGTTGGAAAGAAAATTAAGTAGGCTTCGGCACTGAGCTGTTAGCGCTCAGATATTTACTTGAGGCAAATATGAACATCTGAGAAATCTCTATTTCCAGAGCATCAGTCACCCAAAGTGTAGGCACTTATATGCAAATCCCAAGCCCTCTCAGGGAAATGTTCATGAACTTGAGGTGTGATATAGGGAAAATACTGGAATACTGTTTCTGTTCCCTTAATACTTATAAATATCTATAAATACTGTGTCTGAGCTATCTAAATTGCTGTCTGAGCTGGCATTCAGTTGATTTGGTTGGTTTATACTGCATGCATAAAATTCTTAATGTCCAGAGAGAGGAAGTTTGTGACTATTAAGGTTGAGTCATGATGCCTTGTCTTTGATGCCATATATTCAGTAGTCTTAATGCTACATTGTTCTTGATAAACATTTACCTTGATAATACCTGCATGTTTGCAAAAGCCTGAATGAACTCTGGGCTGCTCAGAGACATGGACTGCAGGAGAGAGGATTCTTCTCTGCTGTTCTTTGTATTGTTGGAACCACAAGCCAGGGCTGGAAGCTGTTTCAAGGTGACAGCACTGTAGCTACTTGAGGATGTAGCCTAAGGCCGTATACATCTACAGTGTAATTTTTGTAGTATATGTGTTTAGATAGACATTTAAAAGTTTGGCCTTGCTGTGCGGAAGTGATCCAGAGATTCTGAACAGTAGTGAGTCATCATATTCTGTAATTACACCCTTAATTTTCACTGCAGTGTTTACCCTAGCATTTCCACCCAACTGTGGGAATGGCTTTAAATTGCTTATCGAAGTTGTAAGAAGAAGAAAAGAATCCAGAGCAGTGAGACAAAGTAGAAACTCCAGTGAATCACAGCCAAGGTCTAACAATCCTGGTAAAGATTCCACTATTGCTACTCAGCAAGCAAACACTGGATTTCAAACAGCAGTTTCGACTCATTATATTTCTTTAGCCCCATTCACAGCTCTATTTTCTGACAGGAAAGGTGTAGTCGATTTGAGTTCGCTACACCTAGCAAACAGTTGAATCGTGCAAGAAAGGCCAGGTACTATTTTTGCTAGACATCTTTTGTCATGTATGTGGAAAATTTGATATTACATTAGCAAAGATATTTTTCTGGGTCCTTCAGCTTAGCCCAAATCAACAATATAGCAGAATTGGGAGTATTACTTAGAATCAGCTTTTTGGTGTAGTTGAACCTAACACAAAAAAATGCTTCTATTGTCATGTGTCTGAAACATGATGTATATAGCATGGTCATTCACAATCATTCTAACTTTTGAATTACTGGCAATTCAATTTAAAGTAAAGACTATGCCAATAATTCTACATATTCTATGTCAATGATTTTTTTAGGTGTAAAAACCATGATGCTTTGAAGCATCCTTGAGAGAACAGGTCCTCATTCTTGTTACTAGGTTATTTAGAAAGGCTTCTAAACTCCTCTTCAGTCTTTTGCACCTCTTACAATATGTGAATATCTTTTCTAGGTATGAAATACTGTGTGAAGTCTTATAAATACTGTTCAGTGGTCTTCAAATGGGGTTAATCTCCAGTTTAATAAGTGATGCTGTGAATGTCTTGCTCTTGTATCTCTGATTTAAGGACAAGCTTTCATATAATATAGATATTCCTTTTTATGAAATGAATACCACAGATCAGTATGAAGCTCATCTGTTTTACTGTATGTAAGAAGCTCAAGGTGTCAAAATGTCTCTTAATTGTACTGGTACGTCATCACCAGTGTGGGATGAAATCTGTATATATCTTCAAACAGGTGTGCTTATTATCCATTTCTGTATGTAGAAATACATATAGATAGAAAAATTTGGGCTAGTCTCATTATGAGAAAAAAATTACATAATTTTACATGAAAATGTGAATTTCAGGAAAACTTGAAAATTGCCACGCTGGATCTTGAGATGTGCACTGAAAATATCTTTCCAGCAAGGGTTCTAAGTAATCACCTATGAACTTGTGATAGACCACAGTAACTTTGCACATGACTGGCAGAAGGTCTTTGTCATTGATCAACCCTGACTACACCCAGCTCGGAAATGTGGCTGTAGGAGCTATAGGTTGTCTCCAGCTGTATGAAGATTGAGGTGAGGTTGGCTAAAGTAGGTAGCTGCATTTCAGTCAATGAAGAGGAACTTAAGCTGAATTGTGTTAAAGCTGACTATTATCGCCAGGGAGTTGCCACCTGTTTCTCCTTACCCACAGATTAACTACTCTTTTTAGAACCACAGACCTATGTAAGAAAGTCTGTCAATGACGATTATACTACGTGAGCAGAGACTGACCAATAAGCAGCTTTCTTCAGCTTGCTGCATTGTGGCATCAAGGTTAAACTATGGTGGACTCCAATTACTAGCTCTAAGGATGGTCAGTCAGGCATGAATTAAGTTATGTTGCTGAGATCTCCTTAATGCAACTTTATAAATGTAAATAAAGTTGCAGCAGTTGCAGTGCAAGCCAGTTTTGATATGATAGTGTCCTTTGGTAGATGCTTTGGAGTCTCCTTCTCTGGATATGCTTGAAATTGCCTGGATATGATCCTGTGCAACCTGCTCTAAGTGATGCTGCTTTAGCAGGGAGGTTGGACTAGATGATCTCCAGAGATCCCTCCCAGCCTCAACCATTCTGTGATTCTCTGTTCTTCTGGGAATGAAGCTGAGAAGTTGGGGGTGGGGGTGGTGGTGTTATCTGACGAAGGTACCTAAACCAGTAACTCTTACTGTCTTCTTAATTTAGCAGTTGCTTTTAAAAGGCAAGTGAGAAAACCCACTCAGGAACTATATCATTTGTTATTCTTGCAGATTCTGGAGATGCTGAACAGACGTCACATCCTCCATGTGAGTTATGCTTTCTTAGTGCAGACTTAGTTTTGTTTGTTGTTGGGGTTTTTTTTAACTGCCAGCTCTTCTTGAGGAAACTTGTGATCAGCATTTCCTTGATGATAAATGAAGGAGGTAAACTACTAAGAGCTCCTTGTCTGCTCCTCTGAAGTATGGGACCAGTCAGGTTGATAGCATCCACAAAACTGCAGAGTCATTTGCACTTTCCTACTCTCCTGCTGCTGTGTTTGGTATCATAAGATATGGGGTCATGATGGAATGCCAAAATTAATCATTCCGAGACTTTGATGAATAGGAAAGGGGTTTTTGTTCATCTGTTTTCTTGATAGAATGTGATGCAGTACAAGGATCTTTCGATAGCACTGCATAAGGGATCCTGTCTATGCCTGCATTAGAGGATCAGAAAGGTAAATGACAGAGCATTGTTTCCCTTTCCTAGAACAGAGAATTGTCACAGCATGATGAGGGCTTGTAGTCCAAAGAGAGGCCTTTAAAGCCACAGAGTTGTCCTAAGTGTTGTCCATACTGTATACTTGGTGTCTGTGTGTCTGGCTGGTGGACAGCCTGCAGAGTGTAATGCCCTACTGCACCTTTTTGGCCATGCCCGACAGGCAGAGAGTAGCCTTCTTAGAATATCATTTGTCCCAAACGCTACGAGGAGTTTCTGTGGTCTAATCTGGTATGTTCTAGATATTCAAAACAGAACAACTGTACTAAATATATATTCTGTAGTCTTCATGAATCTGTTTGGATTCAGAGCCCCCATGGAATTATAACGAAATGTATATATAATAAAGATAATCCTCTCTGATAACAGTAGTTTTATTAAGCATTGTTTTTCACCAAAATCAGTGATCCTCCAGAAAATAACTTATAATTGAAATTCTAAATCACTGTTAATACCAATTCAGATTACTGTCTGTCATTCACAGTCTTTGTTACACATCTCATGACAGAAAAGATAGTTATGAAATACTGGTATGATGGTACAGGATTCCTTGGCCATGCTGCCAGTCCTTTATTAACTGCAAAACTTGGCAAGGGGGGAGTTGGGCTTCTGACCCTTTGAGAAGGGCATCTCCCTTTGACAGACTAAACTGTTTCAAACCACAAGTCAAGAAAGAGAATTAATAAGTGTGAAAAATAGTTGCCTGCAGACCATGGCCAGCACGAAAAAGGTTAAGGCAAGATTGAGTAAGGAAGGGAAATGAAGAAACAGCCATGTGGCTATGTGTCTGCTATTTGTTTACTAGGAGCCACACCTAAAACTAAATGTGTATGGAAAGCTGAAGGAAGTAGTCATTAGATTATTTTGAAAACCTCAAAAAAACCCCACCAAAAAAACCCAACTAAAAAAACCGACCACTTTGAAAAAATACTACTTTCTACCTCTGCATTTAACAGGTAAATTATTTTAATGTAATTCTTTTTACTGACTCCTGAACAATGTTTACTTTGTTTAACACAGGCTTATGAAATAGCAGTTGACACATGGACAAATGTCTAAATTATGCTGTATAATGATACACATTCAGAGGCTATACAGTATGTCCAAACCATTTTTTTTGTACAGAATGTTAAGAACCCAGTAGACACAAACTGTAGTGACGATTGGTACCTATAAGAGACAGAATAATGCAGGCAGTAAATAATAATGGTCCTGTTCAAGCCAAAGGAATACCTAGCCTGACTAATTCTAGGGGGGAAATAAATTTTCTACCATTTTAATAATTGCGTTCTTCATATGTATGTCCTGGGCTATCAATCAGCTTTCTTTAACTGAAGCCAGCTGGCAGGTGACACTGCAGTTTATCAACCACCAGTAAATAAAATGTTATGCTCCAGAAAAATTCAATTCCCAAATCCCAGCCCTAAAAATCAATAAAGCTTCTCCTCTAGCTAAAGCATTTCTTATGAACATCAATTTTTTAAATACAGCATCTTTCCTCACCTTTCTTAAAGTTACAGGTAAAAACTTAAACCAAATTAAAATTAAAAGCTATAAAAAGTATGGGCCTGGAAACTACAAATCTATTAATTTTCATAGCATTAAACCTTTTTTTTTTTTGTTTGGATTAACAAAGTTATCTAAAATTAGTAAGGATGCAAAGATTTATTATATGAGTCCTTAAAAGCTAAAACCATGTTTGGAAATTTGAATAGCTATAATAAAACCTTATTCTCACTTTCTGTAGCTCCTGTTCCCCAGTAAACATTGCAAGACCAGTTAGTCTACTGCATTAAGGTGTATCATAATACACTTAATAATGTCAGCTTTGTTAGTCAGTACACAGGTGTAGTTTGGAATATCAAACCATAAAGCACTAATAAAATCCAAGTTAATCTTCATTATTGTTTCTATCTTTTCTTTAAATGTTTTGATACACTCTCATTCAGGAGGTGGCAGAGGAATAGAAGCAGTGCAGCCATGGAGGCTCATGGGGCTGTGTGCTTTGCATCTGAAGTCTGCATAAGGTTGTGCAAATACCTTTTCCACCTTCCCTTGTATATCAAAGCTGTATATAAACTTTCCTGGTGTTGTGGTTGTATAGAAGTAAACCTCCTGGAATTCTTTGTGTCACCCTCTATTTCTGGCCAGTGACATTTAGAATCTGCTGTATTACTGTTTTGGTCTCAAAATTACTAAAGTAGTTAGGCTGCTTTCTGCTAACTTTTAGGATACTAATCATCTGATGCATTCCCCTTCTTTCTGATCTTTTCCAGTGGCCTCTAGAGCTCTCTACCTCAAAGAGGTTCCTACAGCTTGCTGTTGGTGCAAACTGAAGCATTTAGCACTTCATGCAATCAATGGAGTCTAATAACTTTATTGTATAAATATCCTTAAAAAGATTCTGGGACCTTCATTGACACAATATGATTAATTCTCCATTTGCTCTGTATTTTGTGTACAGAGTGAACTGTGTCACTTTCTAATCCCAGCCTCGTCTTGAGAGAAACCTGTGCAGGTCTCTGACGAAATACCTATTCAGATCCTGTTGCTTCAACCCACTTCTGAGATGTGCTGCACTTTTAAGATGAATCTGGAATGTAATTGAAGTTTTACAAAAATAGAACAATATCCATATGGAATTCCAGCAAATTGATTTTTTTGAGAGCTCATGTTCATTAATACATGATTTTTCTCAAAAAATAGTTATGTAATATAGGAAGGAAGGAGTGTATTTTGTTCATGATTATGCTAATAAAAACATGCTTAAATTTGGGTGGGAGAATTGTTTGGAGTTTTTGTTTTGGTTTGTTTTTAAACTGGGCTGCTTGCATGCTCATAGATTTCTAGATGAGAATACTACTAGTATTCCTAGCACTTCAAAAGGTTATGGGGCATATTTACAATGGGAAAGCATTATCAACCCCTTGTCTTGAAGATAAATCATGCAAATAAATGTACTTGATAAAAAATGAGATATAAAGAGAAGAAGAAATTCAAAGAAATCATCATCGGATAAGATCCAGAAGTAATCTCAGACCTGTGCATTAAAATCAAGCCCATTCACTAAGTAAAATAATTGGAATAGCATTCATGTTATTTCTGATGGTTGCATTTTCTTATCTTACAGCAGAACATCAAGAAGGACATTACAGTAAATTTGGTAATGTCCTCTTCAATAACTAAAAATATGTTGACACTTACATTTCTAAGTAGCATTAAGAAGGAGAGAACTGCTAAAAATTCTGCCCAGTGTGTGGAACAGGATAGTTGGGGGTTTTCACTATAGGGAAATACAGAAATACAAGGAAGAACATGAAAGTCAAGAGAACTTTTTTTGCAGTTGTTTTTGCTTGTCTGGCAGTAGGATTTATTTTTCTCTACTGAGTAAGATTTTACAGTTGCTGGGATTAAAGTACAGGTTTTTTTGTGGTCCCACTCAGAAAGCCATCTTTGGTGTGCAGAGATAATGTATCACTACCCCTTTTTTCCACTCAAGCAGAAGTTACTGGTTTTGCCTTGCTCATAGCATGCAGCAGGCCTCCCTACAGCCTCTGGCTGAGTGACTGTCCCTGCCTTACATAGCAGCAGAAGCAAATCCTTTTCCTCATACACACCTGCAAATTACCATTTGTCTTCAGAATGTAGCTTTGCTGTCAATAGTTGTTTTCATTTCAAAGCTCTTTTTGTCACTGAAAGTCTTTGACTTTTATTGATGGTAGCTAATTATTAGGACAGATTAATGTGGCATTGGGAACAAATAGTGTTCCAGCAGCTCTGAACACAATACCATGTTAGCACTGTGGTGTATTTGGGTAAATTCAGGAAATCAAGTTGAGGCTCTGTCTGGTTTTAGCAGGCCTCCCAGGATAAGAATTCCCTGGTTCTTTAGCTATCTAAAAAAATTATTTGCCTACATTGGAGAAAGGAAAAGCTACCAGGAAAACAGACAACTTTCTGATTTGAAAGCCTATGGAAAAAGTGAAATTAATTTGCTTTGCTTTGTCATCTGGATGATAAAATGAACACTGGAATACATTTAAGAATAATCACACTTTACTGTTCCCCAAATTATAATACTGGTGCACAGAAATCAGGAAAGCTGTATTGCACATGCCATCTGCTGATACTACATTTACTTTATTCAGCTGTTATTTCCATGTAAATGGAATTACCTGTATGTTAATAATAATCAGAAAAATCAGAGCCCTTCTGCCATTAGACAATCTAGAGCATCTGCTAACAAGATCTTTTTTTTGCCTTTCAGATGAGAGGGAGTCAGTCTGTGATGAGGCTCATAGTTTCTACATTTTCTAAAAAACAATTTGGATAGATGGTTGAACTTACTGACCTTGAAACCATGTGTGACTGAAAGCACTGCCACAGCAACCTTCATGACATTATGTATGGCTGGAAGTGGGACAGTCAACACCTATTATGTCATTTTCCTCATCAGCCCCCACCCCAGGCCTGCTGAGGTTTAGTGTCAGAAGCACAGAGACCAGCATTTGGCTGCATTCTTACAGTGAGGTGAGAAAGTCCTGACCAAAGCCAGCACAAACAGTGAAAAAAGGGGTAATTTGTTACAAATATGAGAGAGATGATACTGACAGTCTGACAGGGCAAATCCTTGTTTGCAGTGGGAATGACTTGCAGTTAGCAGATAAGGTCAAACAGAGGATGTTTCCTATCCAAGTCGTTATCAGCTACAAAAAATGTTACTACTTTTCCCCTGGGCAATTGGCCTTGTCATTCACACCTGTCTTTAGCATTTTTTCCTGATACAAACTTGACCTTTTTATTTTTGAATCCTGTATGCTAACCACACACCTGTGTGTCCTGGGCAGAGAAGGTAAAGGGAGAAAATGTGGGCTTCCATTATCTAAACAAACATTTAAATACCTAAACAAAGCAGCCAGTCTTAGCTTGTTCCATAAGTTATTCTGGTAAGTAAATTCCTTATTCTTGACTCTATTCATAGCCCTTTTGCCAAGGAAAGTTCTACATTAAGATCTGAAAGACTTGTATAAATATATCACTCTCCAATATTTATTCTTGGTTTAATTTTATGCTATTCCTTGATCATTCTATCCATGATTACATCTACACATATACAAATGTACTAAAGGTCACTGATCTCAGGTGAAAGTCAGGCTGTTACATTGAGTAGGAAAGGTAACTGCTTGCGTTACACACATCCCAAGGTATCCCTCCCAGAGGAAGCATAGAAGAAGCTCATGGATTTCTTGGCATTACTTTCTGAAAGAGATGTGAAGTTTTGATGCTCCTTTTCAGATTTGAATTGTCTAGCTAAAGCAACATGGTGCTTGTTTGAACCCTCTCCAGTATCACTTGAGGTGAGCTGCTCTAGATCTGAAGTGAAATGCCATAACCTCTTTGTGTATGTAACAGTCCAAATCTCTGTATTAACTTTGTAAAAGTGGCACTCCTTTTACTCCACTCTTACCAAACCCATCACCTCATAGTCATGTAAAAGAAACATTTTTATACCTTTTAATTCCAATTATACTCTGAAGAGTGAACCATGGCAGAAGTTTAATTCAGTGTACCTTTTTTTCTTCCTGAAAGCATCAGTGAGCATGCAGAGAATGCAGGGAGATAGTAAAAGTTCTTATTGCACTTTTAATCTACTGAAAGAATCCTTTTCTTATTAATAATACATGTGAAAGAATGAGCTTCAATGGACTGATTGGTTCTAGGTGCTCTAACCATATGCCTCAAATGATAACAATGGAAGCAGAGTTTTCAGAGATAGTAAGAATGTATTTATTATATTCATTTAGAAATAACTTAATATCCATTCATTTATGGGCTCTAATCTAAGTACACATTTTTAATGCATATTCAATTACTGATCTAG
>NW_008670764.1:92868-166260 GCF_000695815.1 Acanthisitta chloris | reverse complement strand
TGCTATACCTTTTTCAAACAGTTTGAATAAAATGCCTGAATAAAAAGCAGAAGACATTAAGGAAGAAATCAAGCCATACAAAATAAAATTGCATCTTTTTTTGTATCATATTATAACAACTATATAACGTATTGCACTGTGAAACAAAAGAAAGCTCTGATTTTCCAGTGCACTCACTTGGCACTCAACCCTCATCTGTCTCACCTGCTATAATAGTGAATTCAAATAAATTCATTTTCAGTTTTCATTGTTTGTTGTACTTTCTCTCCTTATGCTTATTTATTGTTATGGAGCTGACTTTTGTGAGGCTTTAAAGAATTTTGGTGGAAAAGACAGCGTACAATCAGCCTTCTAATCTTTTGAAATAGGGAATAGATTACTAGAAAGAATGGGAAAATTATTAAATATAAATTGACATAGCTGGAAATGAGTTTGTTCTGAGTTATATCTTATTAGCAATTGAATTTTGCACAATGTAAATCAAAACACGTGGAAATAAAAGTACAAAATGAAAATTATATTCTTATGCTTTTCAACTTTCCTTTAATAAGTGTTTCATTCTTAGTAGAGAAACAGGACATCTTCCCTTCATAATTATAAACAAAAAGCAGTAAGTATGAGTTTGAGATTGAATGAGGATCTTGGTAAATGAAGTGATGCCTGATGGATGGAGGGCAAGAGGGCACACAGAAGGATGACAACTCCAGAAATGTGTGTGTGCATGTGTGTGTGTACATGCATGTACTCTGAAGGGAGGACAGAGATGAAACAGTAGAGGGTGGCAAGAGATCATTAAAAGACTGATGGAAAATAAGAGTCTAGAGAATGGAATTAAGAATATCTTGGCAAGGAGGTTAAGAATGAAACTTGGAGGTGTTGGGGTGTGTTTCCTAAGCAGACTGCTGCTGCTCTGCAGGCAAGAGCTGTGTGACTGTGATGAGATGTGAGACCAAGGAGGAAACAAAGCAGAAGTGGACAGGTAGCCTGTGAAAGTGGGTTATTTTTGAAAAGGACAGAAGTCAGATTTTCAAGCTGAGTCAGCATTATCAGTGAAATATACACTCTTAACGATCCCAGGAGCCTGACAGTAAGCTTTTAACTTTCCTGTTGTATCAATATAAGCAAGAACTCAAACTTCTAAATATCTAGTTTACAATCAGTGTTTCAGCTAAGCCAAAGTGAATCCTGCAGGCATGTAAGCAATATGGTTGACTTTCACAACACAAATGTCTTGTACTTGCATACTGTTATTAATCACTGTTTATGGTCCTAACACTATTCATTGTAGTCATATGCTTCTGGATAGTAGTTTCCTTAGCTAGAACCAATGCAAACAGTGACAACCCATTCTGTCCTTTTTTCATTTTGTTTCTTTAGTAACAGTACAGGAATATCTGCTAAGGATGAAGTCTGTAGCACATTTGCCAGAGAAATAATTTGAAATGGCCACTCAACCCTTTCAGTGGGTTTCTTCGCACCACAGCATTAAAACACAATTTAGTATTTTGTTGGGCAGAATAAATAACTGCAATTCAAAAACTGTGAACCTTAGCGTAGGCTGATGTAGGACACTGTACATGTGCACTGCTGGAGAGAGCAGCAGAGCCCCAAAGCACACCCTGTGGCAAGGAATGAACCATGGACCTCTGAGTAATCACCTGTCCTGGCTGCCTTGTGCTACCGCTGCTGTATTGCTGCCAAACTTGAGCTGGCTCTGTGTTGGCTGCATTTGTGCCTTCCCCTTCTCATTTCAGGGCTGGACTATTTGCATCAGGACTGTATGAAACTCATAGAAATCACTGAGGTGTACAGAATATCAAGACCTCACAGCAGTGTATTAAAACAAATGACTGTATCACTAGATGCTCATCTGTGATTTTGAAGACATCAAACCCATTTATTTCTCTAGACATCAGGACTTTCAAAATTAGATTTATATAATCTGACAATATGTGGCATTTGTAGAACTGCAGCTGGCTTTTTGTAGGCATTCTCCAAATATAAGCTATTTTATGTGCTGAGAATCCTGAGAATGGAGCTGTTGAGAGTAATTAAGTATACAACTTACCCCAGGAGTGATATACTTTTGGAATCAGGCTTTGAATCCTGTTTATTATGAAGAGGATAACTTACTGTTTAAAGAGAACTGTACGATTTCTCAGGTTTGGTTAATTCTACCTTCATATTGCGAGCTCGCTGTGGAAAGCAACATAATGGAAGATGAGAAAGAGTTTTAAGGCTGATAGAAGTATTTTTATCTAGAAAAATCAGTGGTAGTCCTCTGCTTTTAAGGCTGATAGAAGTATTTTTATCCAGAAAAATCAGTTGTTGTTTTAAAATATCTGCAAGACACAGAAAAATGCTCTTATAAGTTGTCATTTTAATTTTATTACAGTCAGGATAATGCTTCTTTCATATTAACATACAGGTGGTAGCTTTGAACACTGATGTCATGAAAGAAAGCAACACAGACCATATCAAACTTGAGTATCCTAGTAATAGTGTTTTCCTCTATTATTCACTGAGCTATCTTTGGTTCAAATGCAACATGCAATGTTTAAAACATGCTTTTTTCTGAACTTGGAGTTTAGAAAGATTTCCAAAGGCTTCCTGATCAAAATGTGGCTTTTTGCAATGAAAGCACCAAAATTGCCTACTAATTGTAAGGCTGCTAAAGACACAGAGATGGATGACTTTGGATCAGTGATACACTTTTTGTATATTATTATTTTAGTAATAAAGCAGAGCAGAACCTCCCAGTGCCAACATACAACCAAATTATACAGACACATCCCAAATGAATTCGTTCTAAAACTGAACACATGGCAAAGGAGATTTAAGAAGTTTGTCTTCCAAAGATTTTACAAGTTCACTCCTGAGAACAATCTTGAGGCAACCTATTCCCAATTATGAACCTTGCCTAAGGTTTATTAAAATCATGAAAAAAGTGTCTCTTTGACCTGGATGATTGATCAATTAAGTTTTTGTCTGTCTACTGGCAGATCAATGACCTTGCACTGGTGACCTTAGTCTCTTGTTGGGATCAACATGGCCTGGCCATCAGGGAGAAATGCAACAGAAGCAGAAAATAATTGGAATGCAATTCAAAGCAAAGCTTTTGTCTTTTTTGTTTTGTTTAGTTTGTTTGTTTGTTTGCTAGTAGTTGATGTTCTTTAGAGTTTTAAGAAGAGGATGCAAACAATCAGTTTTGCTGACAACACTTTTCTGTAACTCTGTCATGTTTTTGTGATGCAAATTGATCACGTAATTCACAGGTCACAGGAAATGCTAGACCATACAAGACTGCTAAAAAGTGACCAGTCACTGATGAGTTCCTTTTAGATGAGTGTTTTTGAGAGCAGAACAGTTTATTCAGTCTCTTAACACCCTAAAGCACAGTGGAAGGCTGTCAAGTCAGACTGAGAACTCAGATTCTCATAGGAAACAGCATACAGTACCTAATAGATTAAGATACCTATTCAATGAAGTAAAGATCAAGTATCACTACAAAGAGAGAATAAGCTGTTGCACACTGTGCTTATATTATGCTTAAATTATAAAGTAAGCCCTTTGTCAAAAGTTTATTCTACTATTCTCAAAAAAGAACTTAATGGTATTGAGGATTTAGATTATTTCATGTATCTTTTTAAAAATCAAAATATTTATCATACAGAATTTACCTGAAGTGAACAAATTGGGTCTAAAGACATTCTAAAAACATTTCCATCTTGTTTAAGGAGAGAGAATATTTTATCTCTGCTAGTAGTACCAGTATATGTAAAAAGTCAGTGTGTTCTGTTATGGACCAAGATGGTGATTAAGAAATGGAAAACATCTGCCAGGTTCAATATTCATTTCTGACATCTGCCTGGTACAATATCGAGCACTTATATTTATGGCATATGATAGTCTGGAAAATAAAGCATTATGCTTGCATCCACAGAACCTCCTTCTGAATTTCTTCACAGCTGACTTGTACAATATTTTTATTTTCTAGTAAAGGATTTATTTCAGAAAGTTTTCTCATAAATGCTTGGTTATACTTGGATAAGGATTCATTTGTCATGCCTGTAAAAAGTGTATGAAGTCTATGTGGAACTCTTTCAGAGTTTGTTGAAAGGTTGGTTTGGTTTTCCATTGTATTTGATGGGTAATTTAAACTTCAAATGGAAAGCTGTTTTGCTTGCATATTGTTTTTAGCAAAGGCTGACAATTTACTAAAGTTTCATGCACTGAAACTTACAAATCTACTGTTAGCAAGAAAACACTCTCCCACCCACTGAAAGAACAGTAGAAGTCTGCATTTTTTAAATGGCACTCAACAGAAGAAACAGGTAGACTCCCTCTACATCCCTATAGTTATTCTTTTTTCTGTATTGCAGTTGCCTTTAAAATGCTAGAATTCTATAAAATTGTTCATACAGCCCCTACTTGAAACAAGTTTCCATGTTTACTACTTCCATTCTCACTCACTATGTAAACAAACAATTGCAAAAATCCCAGAACTCTTTGCATGTTCCACAGCCTGTGTCCAGAAGTTTTGTTTTGCTAGTGTAGTGAAAACTAACCTATATGTTTTTTTCCATAGATTAGCAAACCTGTACAGAAAATAAATACTCAAAGACAACAGACACATTATGTATTTCAGATTACTCTTCAGAAAGTAGAGGGAGAAAATGAAAAGAAAAAAAGACAACTAAACTAGCTGTTTCACAGAGATTACTAAAATGTTTTAATTGCATATAATTATCTGTAACTAGATAGAAAAATATGTGCCACTGGAGATGTAACATGGAGTTACTTCAGACAGCTGTTCTTTTCTACCAGAATAAGGCTGTGCTTAATTATATTAAATCAGAATAATGTGAAAGCATATTTTCAGTTTTTATATGTTAAGGCTATAAATCAGCTCTCATATATTCTCTGTGTTGCTGCATAATATTGATCACAGAATCACAGAATTTCAGGGGTTAGAATGGACCTTATAGATCATCTAGTCCCAGCCTCCCCTGCCCTGGACAGGGACACCTCCCCACCAGACCAGGTTGCTCAAGGCCTCATCCAGCCTGGCTTTGAACACTGCCAGGGTTGGGCAGTCACCACATCCCTGGGCAACCTATGCCAGTGTCTCACCACCCTTACAGTAAAAAACTTTTTTCTAACATCTAACCTAAACTTTCCCTCATTCAATTTGAACCTGTTACCCCTTGGCCTATCATTGCAGTTCCTAACAAAGAGTCCCTCTCCGGCTCCCTTGTAGGCCCTTCTGATATTGAAAAGTTGATATGAGGTCTTGAGCCTTGTGGGAGAAAGTGTTTTGAGGAAACTTACAAGAACTAGGTTTATTTTTCTTAATTCCATGCTAATTCTGTCCAATCACATTTCCAGCAGGCAGTGCGCAGCACCATTGCCATTACGTATGGTGTTGAGCCATGGCTGAGGAAGAAGGCAAAGCATCTGCAGTTAGATTATCTCTTAGCAGTCTAATAGCAATTTCTGCAGATGTTTCAAGGTAGTTTGTAAGAGGGATCATGTTTAGCTTCCTTTCCTTCTCAACTTTCCGTAGTGTCTCTGACCTAAAGAAACTGATGAAGCCTGTAAGTCTGGACTTAACAAGGCCTATCAGGACAGCCTGGAGGCATTTTGAGCCACTGCAATTTATTTCATAGACAAGTTCACTTTTCTCTATCAGGACAGCCTGGAGGCATTTTGAACCACTGCAATTTATTTCATAAACAAGTTCACTTTTCAGAGCAAGTCTGAGAAAACTTGTTTGTTCTATAAAAACCATTGTCTCAGCAGTGCACCACATAGATTTGCAGTGACTTTTTCTTCTAGTGGCTTGGCATATTGATCTTTGGACACTGCACTGTAAAGGAGCCCATCATCAGGGAACTGCTAAACTGGCATTTCTCTTTTAGAACAAGTTAACAGTGAAATCCTAGCTCATTAAGGTGAGTTTTCCCATTGATTTCTGCAGCACTTGGACTTCTTATAGTATTAAAAAGTTGTAACAGGCTTGAACAGCTGCATATAGGTGATGCCTACAAGTGATGCTAAAGTTACAAGAGATTATTTTTAAAAAACAAGGTGGAAGAATAAGGAGTGAAATCATCAGATCTTTAAAACAGGATGAAGGAATGACAATGAAAAGAGGAACAGCTGAATATGAATTTAAACTAGTCATGGAATATGATGGGGTTTTTTAAATGTGTGGGACATATTTTTTCCTCAGTACCCATATAGGGCTTTGAGCAATCTACAGTCAATCCCCATTCAAAGGCCAAACATGTTGGCTCTCAAAATAAACACAACAAAACACAGAGACTGAAAGTCTTTGTCTTTAAGGAACACAGGTGTGAAGGTGATGTAGCCCAGTATTTTTTGTAGTTAATACAAACAGCAAGTCTTTCTAATGCAGGTGAGAAAAAAGAAAATATTTTCTAGAAGCTAAAACCAAGAGAATTTGCTAGGAATTTAGATACAGTATAAGCAAATCATAAGGCATTTTGGAGTTTCACATCAGTTTTATAAAATAAATGTTCCTGTAAAGTCCATGTCAGTCTAAAGAAAGAATAATAGGAAAGAACACTTGTCTAAAATGCTTCTCAGTTGCACCAAAACAGACAATAAGGAGTACAGTATCATTTTCAAAGATAAATCTATCACAGATGTTTACATTATTAAATTGTCTTTTATGGAAACTTTCTTGGAAAATTTCTTAATATTCATTGTGCACTAGCGATATCATTTTGGAACTGTCAGGGTTTGCACATCCAAGTTTGCTGAACATTGTATAATTTATTATTTATAGTGTTTCCAGTAATGGGAGAAAATTTTTTCTGAAGCATTGAAATCAAGTCAACACTCCATTATCTGTAACAAAAACAGACTGGAAGAAGCTCTCTTTCCCAGACTGAGGAATAATTTAATTCCACTGCTTCTGAAGCTTGGTGTGCCACCTGTGACCATCTCTCCCAGGACTGCTCAATGTGCACACTGTGCAAACACGTGGAGCCAGTTCAGGTGCTGCAGCTGAGTCTGCCTGACCCAGTAAGACAATCTGGAATGAGAAGTGTGGCAGGGCATGGCAGGCATGACAAGACTGGCTTCAATTCAGCACACTACCACAAAAGTTGTGTCATGTTTGGCCTCTCCAGAAGCCACATTCTGGCATGACTCCAGAGCTGGTATCACCTTGCTGGACCTGAGCTGGCCTCGTCTATATCAATTTTTTTCTCTGCTCATGGAACCCATAACCCATACCAAATGAGTCTGCACACAGTGCATGCACATTTCTTTTTTATTTACATAAATGCTTAGCAAGTGACTTCAGGGATATTGTCTAAAGTATTTAGTTCCTCTGAAAGGAAAAGCTTATTAATTCGTCATTGAAGTAAGCTTTGAAACTTGCAGAAAGAAAAAAGTTCCATTCTGTGAAAAGAAAATAGTCCTGTTCTACATAAACAGAAAGGGGAACTATGCCAGGAAGCAATACCTGAGAATAACCACTGGGTAACTGTTGTCTGAACTGTTACCTGAATAGCTGGAATCTTGTCTCAAAAAGGTTTCATGTCTTAGTCTTACGTGACAAGTGAAACAGGCCTAGGAAGTAAAGCATTATTCTTTTCTCCAGCTGTTTTCAATGCAGCATGTGAAATAGAAGACATTGCAAAAATTAAACATATAGATAGCACAAAATACTCATTAAACCAACTGTAATTCTGTTGTTATCTTTAGCACACATAAAAATATGTAAACACGTGGCATCACAAGGCACACAGATAATGTTCACTGTCTTTGAGAACGAAAAATTGTATTTCTAGTGACATCCTTGTTAGATAAATGGAAACCAACTTCATCACAGTCTAGATCAGGCTACACTAGCACTGATGTTATCTAAGAATAAATTTCTTAAATATACAGATATTATTAGTTTTGCTGTCCTTAGAAACATTAAATAGGCATTTGCCTCAGCTTCTGCTGGTATTTCTGACTATGAGTATTTGCTCAGAAACTCAGAACTGCCTTGCAAGGCAGTTCTACCTTCTCCTGATGTGAGTAGTATTTTGCAACCTACATCATTATCTTGGATTTTTTCTGCTACCCTTTTTACTAGGTTGCCATCTGTTAGAGCAGCTGCATATTTTGTGCAAAGGAGATGGGACACTGTTTTTGTATTTAGGAGCATGCACCAGTGAAAACCCAGTGAGCCCTGCTGAGCAAAGACCTTAACAGAGCATGGAGCCAGTGAAGAGTCACTCCTGAGCCACTGCTATAGCTCTCTGCAAGCCTGGGCATTTTTTTGTTCCTGACACCAACTGGCATCCGCTGTAGAAAGGATATTAGAAATAATGGTAAACAATAATGAAATATTTACAAATTTATAATTTAGACAAGGATATTCAGCACAATGGGCATGCCAGAGTGGTTCCAGTTTTGGAAGCATTAAGATTAATAAAATATAACTTTTGACTCTGCAGTTCTTAGTGAATAAAGACTATAGATGTTTTGCCTTAAAAGTTACCACAGGATTTGTCTTGAATCTTTTAGAAGAATAAATGCATAGAATGATCTGGAAAAGTAAAAGAATTCAATGGCTGATGCCAATATGCAGCTTTCAGTAAGAAGCACAGATTTCACAATATCAGTAAAATACACATACTGAAGGAATGATTAACATTTAACAGATTATGTTAGAATAAATCAGTGCAAAGCCTACTGGGAAGGTAGCAGTTCTGCTACTGATTCAGGATGTACTGGACATATTTTTGCAGCAAGTGCCCATAAGGGAGACAATGACTAATCTATTCTTTGTGCAAATAAGGTGATGGGAAGTGAATTGATTGCTATTTCTTCGTTGTATAAAATTATTACTTGTTCAATAGAAGATAGCAGTTCAAGGTTTGATGTACCATTTAAAACAACTTTTTGCTGTCAATTAATAGTTTGTGATACAGTTGGAAGGATTTGGCTTTTTTAAATGTCACAAAATTAAAACTAACTTGCCACAGAACATCTCCCTCTCCTTGCCCTCCTTTTCACTTGAAATAACAAGTGTGTAGCAGACTTCACCAGCAATTCACAGCCTTGTTAACTTATGCAGAAGTCTGTCTTACCTCTTTTTATAGATAAATAATGTGTATATATAAAAATTATATATTTCCATATATATACACATAAACAAAACTACATACCATTTTCTACATTTGTATTTCAAATATTGCTAATAGTTGTTAAATTCTAAGCATTTTCGGAAATATACTGGACTCTACAGCACCTCATGAAATGCCAACCTGTTTTCAATAATAGAAAAAAAGGGCATTTCCATTTCTGTACAAATTATGAGGACTTTGCTGCATCTGGAAGCATTTGAGTGAGTGCTGTAAGAGCTAGTTGCATGTGTGTTAAACAAATACCATGCAGCAAGGGGATTAGTTCTGCTTCAGGCACCTATGGACGCATTCAGCGCCAAGTCTGGAACTTTTGTAAGGTGCAATTTTTTCATAGAAACTATCTATTCACATGAATAATCAGCTTTCTTGGTGATATTCCTTTTTCTTTTTAGTAAGATCATCTGATGAAATCCCCTTTTTGTTTTAGCTGCTTTTTCAAATCGTTTCAAATTAGTTCAGGACTCCACACAGACGTATTTCATCTGCAGGGGGACAAAAGCTTTCTTGATCACATGAATGTAATTTTCTGTAATGAGAACTCTTCAAGTTTCTAACATGAACAGCAAATTTGCAAAAACTGTTTCTTTTTTTAAAGATTCATTTCATGGAATACCACTAAATGAGGTCAGGCATGAAACTTTCAGGCTCGTATCTTTAGAAAGAACTGTTATCATTCACTAATAAGAATGTATTTTAATAGCATGGAGGTTAAATCTCTAAGCATCCCCATTTGCCTCTAGTTGAAACTAGTGAGTGCAGTATAGGTGAAATACTGATCATGTGTTTTGGATAAAACTGAAAATGAGTCCTGTGGCTAAACTATGCTGGATGTGATTTAAAGAAAAATTTCACCATGCATTTTATAGAGCTATTAATGAAATATAAAATAATCAATAATGAGATTTATGCTGCTTCTTAATATTACTGACTTTTTAAGTGCCAAGTGTGGGTCGTATTGGCACAATATATATTCTAGTTTCATTTTTGAAAATGGCCTTTTTCTGCCTTTGAATAGCCAATGCTCCAAAAAGAGAAGAAAAAAGGTATTTTATCAAAATGTTCTTTTCCCATCACAGTTTTAATTTTCATTTAGTGTTCTGAAGAATTTATATGGTGCATCTAGTCACATTTTTCTGCTATTGCACATACCTTGCAAAAATTGTTCAACATGCTTATTTTTTCTGTAAAAGAAATAAAAAAAGTTCATTATTTGCCCATTATGCTGTGAAGACTTCAGTGCAAATGTATTTTATATAACAGGCTTCTGATCACAATCACTGTTCATGTGAAAAACAAAAAATATGTTTAAAAAACCACCAACCTCATCTGTAATATCTAACTGGTGTTAGATTGATTTTGCTCTGGTAAGATAATATTTAAACTAGGATTTCCAAGATTTCACTGACCCTCTGGCATTTTCTTTGCCATCCACAGGATTTTGTCTTCAAGTGTAACAGAAGTGATTTTAGTTGATTCTTTTTATTGCAGGATGGTTCTTAGGATGTCTGATTCAGGTGTAAAACTGTTACCATCAGAGCAGAGATGGTTTGACACTGCTGGAGTTTGAGCTATCAAATTCCTCCATGGTGAAGAGACTACTAGAAAATCAAGATTTTTCTGCTGAAAAAAAAAGAATTCTCATAATTTAAATTTCCTCCTTAAGTAATTACTGTTTCATATAACTTTCTTAATGCTGGATTCTTTTAGACTATTTGTTATTTCAGGATGCAGAAGTCATAATGATGGGGGAAGGCGTGTGAAACAAAAACTAAGCAACAAAAGTTCAAGGTTGTGTAAAATGAATCATTAGACTTACTAAGAAAGAATGCAGGTTGTTCCTGCAATAAATTCTCTTCAATTTGATTTTGTGATGCTGCAGTACTGGGCTAGACTAGACTAGAGACCAGTACTATCCAAAAATCCAGTGGTAACTCTCAAAGTCGCAGTGTCATACTTAAGACTATTTGGAGAAGATATGCCTGATCTTTATTAACTAAGATCCTACGTATCAACTCCATATTTCTCAGAGCAGAAGCTGCAGCATCATTCAAAGCTAGTAGGTGGTACTAGATTTTGTTCTAAACCTGAAAGTTTAGTACCAGAGTTTCAGGTCGCTGTTCTTTAGGCCTGTCCTTGTGCTCCTCAAATAAAAAATATTCTAGCAGACATTGATACAAAATAGGAAACCTCTTACTACACTTTTCAACCCATTACAGGTTTTCCCAGTTGGCAGTATAGGAATAAAAGCTCTTTTAAATGGATTGTGGGGGGAATAGAAATACAAGGAGAAAATAGTTATACAGATTAATGAAAACTAGATGAAATGAATAAATTTTAAATGGGTTGACATGCTGAATAAACTTATTCAATTAAACATGCTGTCTTCTAAGAGATAGGAGGATCAGAATCAACAGAGAACTTGTTAAACACCTATTTAACTAAGACAAAAAAATGCTTGAGAAATTTTAATATTCGATGTATTGTTAGCATTTGTGCTAAAATAAATCATTAATGAAGTTCCTGAACTTCTCAGAATTAGTTTTGTAAACTAATGAACATGAACATAGTTCCATGAAATCTCTGAAAAAATGGGTGTAAAGAGAAGATGAAGGTAGCAGCATAAATCTTTCTCTAAATGTTAAACCTGAACAGTGTAGTGCTACCTGCCATATGTTTGCACCAGCTGGTGGTATTGTTCAAACTTGTGCTATAATTCATACACAGAGCACACTCAAAAACTCTGTGTGTGTCAAAGAGATTGTTACTTCTCTGGCAGTTTCGTACTAGGAAACTAGAGGCAAAATGGCATAGGTAATCAATTAATTCTGTGTAATGTCAGGGACATCAGCTGAACAAACTGATTTCTTTTCCTGTGCTAAATTAAACATCTGAACATAAGGAAGAACTTCTTTATTGTGAGGGTAGATCACTGGAACAGATTGCCCAGAGAGGTTGTGGAGTCTCCCTCACTGGAGACACTCAAAAGCCACCTGGACACAATCCTGAGTGACATGCTCTAGGGGACCCTGCTTGATCAGGCAGGTTGGACAAGATGACCTCCAGTGGTCCCTTCCAACCTTAACCAAAAAACAACAAAACCAACAACAACCAAAAAAACCCACAAAACAAACCAAAACAAAAAACCAACAAAAAAAGACATTTGTAAGAATTATAAAATACTGTGTTCATAGACTGCAAAAATAGGTCCAGCCATAATTAATGCAATGTTGTGTTTGTGAATGAATAAATAATTCATTATTCAGTGGTCTAACTGAATATTCATAGATATTCTGTTACATGCAAATTAAGTAAATATAAATTAATCCTTGGGGTGATGTTACCAATATGGCTGTGTTTTATGGTGTCTGCGTGAGAAGACAAATTTGTGAGGAAAAGAGTAATGTGAGGTCAAGCTGTGGAAAAGGCAATAAAAACCTCTGAGAGGGCAAATGAACATTCTCACATCCTGACGAGAAGGAAAAATTTATATATTTCCTGTGTCCTGACCCAGAGAGGACAGGACACAGATTTAGTATTCCAGATCTTTTTAGACCAAAGCCTGAGCAGTTTTTAGAGTGAACTGAAATGTGGCACCTTCTGTGAACTGCATGAGAAGTAAGGAGGGGAGAGTAAAACATCTTGCCTTTTTATTGCATGTTTCTCCCTCTGTTTCAAGCATTTACATTTTGAGAAGCCAGAATTCAAGTCATTTTCTATAAACACATACTGGTGGGGAGGTGTGAACTCCTTTGACACCATTCTGATCCTATTTGAATGTCAGTGGTTGAAAGTTCACTGCTACTGTTTTGAATCCTTTAAGGCAAACTGAAGTCAAAGAGAAAAAGAGAAAAGTTCAAAGATGAGAAAGAGCGGGAGGGAAAATGTGGCAAAGCAATAGAGAACTCTCGAGTAAAGCATGGAAAATGGGAAAATTCAGGAAGAAATGGGGAGATAACAAACGGGTAATGACTAACATTCTCAGTTCTCAATGAAATATAGATGCCTACTATATGATATCCTTCTATTCCTGTCTGTTCATATAGGTCACCTCCTATGCTGGTCTGCCTTCTCTGTCAGTAGGATAGAGACTTTTTTGCCTCCCCTTTAAAAATATATTATATATGTGCATGCATGTATAATGTATATGTTTTTAATATGTGTGTGTATATAGAATCATAGAATCATTTAGGTTGGAAAAGGCCTTTAAGGTCATCACATCCAGCTATTAACCTAACACTGCCATGTTCACCACTAAACCATCTCCTTAAGTGCCACATCAACACGTCTTTTAAATACCTCCAGGGATGGTAACTCAACTACTTCTCTGGGTAGCCTGTTCCCATTGCTTGATAACCTTTTCTCTGAAGAAATTTGTTGCAATAGCCAATCTAAACCTTCCTTGGTGCAACTTGAGGCTGTTTCCTCTTGTCCTGTTGCTTGTTATGTGAGAGAAGTAAATGACCCCCACCTGGCTACAACCTCTTTTCAAGTAGTTATAGTGAGTGATATGGTTCCCCCTGAGTTTCATTTTCTCCAGGCTAAATAACCCCAACTGTCTCAGCCTCTCCTCATAAGACTTGCATATGCACATATACATATATATATAATATCCATACATATATGTAATGTATTTTCTATGGATGTATATACCCAGATATTCCTGCTTGTATTGACTGGTGTCCTTTAAAATGCTGAGTTGTTGCCTGGGACTCCTGCCCTGTTTCAGTGTCTATGTTTGAAGACAATGCCTAGATAACAAAAAACAGGTAGTGACTCCTGTGTATGTATGCCTGCAGCTTTAGGATAATGCAGTGCTAAAAAATGTTTGTACTTTGTAAACTTTATTCTGAAAACAATGGAAATGCAAGTCTAAAACATATTGCTGGAACTCACTTGCTAATTACACACTATGTTACAATACATTCATATACATAGTAGTGTGATTATTATATTCTTTATAATTCATATGTTTTTATAGTAGCGATTTCTAGTACTCTGAAAGTGATACATTTTACAGGTTTGAAAGAGACCATGATTTCTATGAGCTGAGAAAATAACATCAATTTAAAAGAACTAATCTATGACATACTATTTTATTTATAACAAAGATAGGTCCCCTATGGTGGGCAAATTACTTTTCTACATATGTTTCCAAGATAACATGTAGCTCTGAGAGTGCCTACAGAAATTTTGAGTTATATATACATATATACACACACATGTATATATATAAATGGATGGATGAGTAGACAGTGATGTGTATTGAGAACTGGCGGAGCAGTAGAAGGTCGTGATCATGCACACACAGTCTAGTTGGATGCCTGTCACTAGTGGTGTCTCCCAGGGTTCTATACTGGGTCCAGTTTTGTTTAACTTGTTCAGCAGTGAGTTGGATGAGGGGGTAGAGTGCATCCTCAGCAAGTTCACCAATGATACAAAACTGGGAGGAGTGGCCAATACTGAAGAGGGCTGTTCAGCCCTTTAGAGGGACCTCAACAGAAAGATGGACAGAGAAGAAGTGTCTGAAATTCAAGTGGGGAGGAAAAACCCCATGCACCAGTACAGGCTGAGGGCTGAGTTGCTAGAAAGTAGCTCTGTGAAGAAGAACCTGGAGATCATAGTGCACAGCGGGACGTGGTGTGCATGAGCCAGCAGTGTACCCTTGTGGCCAAGACGGCCAAACAAATCCTGGGATGCATTAGGAAGAGTATTGCCAGCAAATCAAGGAGGGTGATCCTGCCCCTCTGCTATGCCCTTATGAGGCCTCACATGGAGCACTGTCCAGTTCTGGATTACTCAGTAGAAGACAGACATGAAGCTTCTGGAGTGGGTCCAGCAGAAGGCAACAAAGATGATTAAGGGACTGGGGCACAATCTTATGAGGAAAGGATGAGGGACCTGGGCCTGTTCAGCCTTGAAAAGAGATGACTGAGAAGGGACCTCATTAATGTAAACAAGTATCTAAAGGGTGCCAAGAAGATTGGGCCAGGCTCTCCCGGTGGTGCCAAGTAATAGGATGAGAGACATGAGCAGAAACTGATGCACAGGAAGTTCCACCTGAATAGGAGGAAGAACTTTACTGTGTGAGTGATCACACACTGGAACAGATTGCCCAGAGAGGTCGTAGAGTCTCCCTCACTGGAGATATTCATGAACTGTCTGGACACAATCCTGTGCCATGTGCTCTAGGACAACCCTACTTGAGCAGGGAGGTTGGACCAGATGATCCACGTCTCTTCCAGCCTGACCTGCTCTGTGATTTCTTCAGGGAAATTTACAGAGAAATGCAAAAAAATACTTGCGTGTCTGTGTCCTCTCCTTGGCACTAAGTGTAACAATTCTCTTTACTGTGGATTTTTGATTCTACCTAATAATCAACAAAACCGAATTCTCAAACAACTGTAAGGCTGAAAGAAGAGGTCTTCTGAAAAGCTGATCTCCCTCTAGTTGTTGGATATGCACTCAACTGTTTAAATCTGCACTAGAGTGTAATTGGCTAACTGGAAATAACAAAAAAACGCCCATCATGTCTCAAAGTCTTTGAGTCCGAAGAGTCAATGCTCAATAATGCACACGATAAGCAAGTGTCACGGCATTAGGGTGATTATGTACTTTCCGTATTTCAAAGAAGAGTGGAGTTCTTTGCTTGTCTGGAGAGACAAGGCCTTTCAAGATGTAAAAGGAGGTCTCAGTAGGGAAAAAGTTTGAGAACTTCAGATCTGTGTCATTTGAACTGATTGAAACACTGTCTTGTTTTAGTTTGGTTTAAAGATACTATTAACCTACAATGTCCCCACAAAGAAAGCAGTATTGTACTTCCAACAGCTATGGAGGGTCAAATAATGTTGAAATCAGCTGACTTACTATTCAAGTGAGAGTCAGTAATGCTGGTTCTGTTCATGCTGTTTCCAGTAAAGTATGTGAACTAATCCATTGCTCGACTAATCTCTTAAATTATTTTAGATGTTGAGAATAGCATTTTAATTACGTTCCTCATTTACCTAGTTTAGTTAATCAAATATTAAAATACTATTATGAGCTATACTGCAGCAATATGACAGCATTTAGCATCAAATAGCACTTCATTAAAAGAAAGATTTCATTTTTCATCCTCTTCCTGTGTCTCACAGTAAGCACCAAAATACTAGAGAATTGGTAACAAGAAAAGGTATTGATTCAAATTTCAGATTTTCTTCTAGCATATGGCAAATACTACAGCATTATACAATACCTGAAGACAAGAGGTAAAGCAAGTATAGTTTCTCCCTATTTAGATGTGACAGTCTAAAATAAATTACTTTTAGAAAAGTTACTTTTAGGAAACAAGTGCCTTTAGACAGAAAGAAAGGTAATTCTAGCTTTCTGTCCTTACAGTTGAAAGTTTTCAGTGCCATCCCATAGCTATGTCTACTGTTAGAACTCGTAATACCGCTCAGGCTCCAAAAATACCTTAGTAATCTTTGCATCTACTCTAGACTTTCTAGACCTAGCTAGGTTTGGCCTTTTGAGGAATTTGGCCATTACATGTTATGTTGTTTTCGTAAGAAAATGATTCTTGGAATCCAGATATCCCCCCCTCTATCTGGTCTAATGCTGCACATGACCCAAACTCTCTCTTCAGAGGCCTTCCTGTGGTTTATTTTAGGGTCTGCCTTTACACTGCTGACAACAACTTTTGTGTCATTCATTTGTTCTAGAATAGAGCCTAAAAATTCTAGAGTAGAGCATAAAATAGAGACTAAACAGGTTCCTCTATATGCAGGCACTTCTCAGGACACTGATGATGACCAGCAGTTTCTTTCATTTTCATTACACTAGCACATAAAGCTGTTGAGGATGACTGTGGAAAGTTAGAACTGGCTGGCAGATTGGCTAGAGGAATAGGATCCCTACAATATGTGTAGCAGTGATTTTGTCAAATGCTGTATAATAAGTAGAGTGATGAATGTAGCAGTGAACACGAGATAATGATACACATTCATACCAGAATGCAAATTAATTAAGAGAATAATTTGAATTCAATAGAAAATCTGATGGATGTAGTAGCTGTGAAGATTTCCTGTTTCTTAACCAAGACAGCATTTTCTGTCCAGTCATAATAATACAGCACCGTATACACCAGCTAGGTACAAGGTAGTTGCTAACTTTGAAAAATTGCTTGCTCTGCAGCAAGGAAGCTAGAGGATAAGCTGTGTAATGTGGTATGAATTTAGTTGCTTGAAAAATGAAAACTGCTGTGAGAACTCAGATACACAGATTTCAAGGTAACCAATGAAACAAAAGTCATGGTGTCGTGGTTTAGAAGTGGTATTCCCTAATTCACTGTTTCCACTGAAACCCTCCAGACCACAAACTGCTCACCCACTCCTCCAGCCCATCCCCCTGTGGCAGGATGGTGGGAGTTGGAGGCACAAAAGGTAAAGATTGTGGGTTGAGATAAGAACAATTTATTAAGAAACAGCAATGAAGTAAGGAAATGAACAGTAACAACTGTATTAACAGAGTGTACCAGACAAGTGAACAACTCAGGTGTGATTGCTCCACATGACCCCAGGTGGTATAGAATAGCCCCAGGGTCCTAATGTAGTCTTCCTGGCTGCTGCAAACTTAACCCTGTCATGACTGGAACCAGGACATGTGGTAGTTTCCCAGATACCCAATTTAAACTTGGTTCATAACAGAAAAATGTTACTGGCATCAGTGTGTCATGATTTGACTCAATAAATGCATAGAATACTATCAGGAAATAAGCTGAAGTGTTTTGGAAAAGAATAGTTCAGTGAGGCCACAGAGGGAAGAATAACATCAGGCATATGAGTTAGTAAATTGTGCCAAGTAACTTCATACTGACCAGTCTAAAGTCTGAAATATTTGCCTGTCTCATTCATCTTGCAGGAGATATAGGACATAAAATCTACTATTTTTTGACATTTTGCTAACACTCAAGTATTAGATAATGTACATAAGGATGTAATTAATAAATGCTGTCTTTTTACACTGAGTTGTAGGGGTCTGGGGTTTTCTTCATGAAAATAGTTATAAAAAATACGAAAGGCAAAAATGGAATCAGTCTGTATTTCTTTTTTACATGAGAAAGAGATTACTCATTTAAATAACATTTTCTAGAAGTAATTAATGGTAAGCTGCTACTTAGAACAGCAATGTGCCAGTTAAATATAACTGATTACTGTAATCCCTTATATTAACCTGCCAACTACATGTTTTGTAATAAACATAAGATTTAAAAGTAGTGAGAATGCTAAGAGAATCTTTGCCAGTAAAATAAGAACTCATGCTCAGAATTCATAGAGGTTTTCTTTAGTGACGTGGTAATTTTCTGATAGTATCCACATTTTATATCATGTGTATGTCACTGCCCTGATACATCTTACTTTTTCATGTAATTATACCTTATTTCATTTAGCACAGTGCCTTGTCTATGCAATGAAAAACGAGCAAATGTCACTGTAGGAATTCTGCAGTCTCAAGGTTCACCTGCAGAAATAATACTGCCAGCTTTACAACTAGTCTACATTCTACATCTTTTATCCAAAAAAAATAGACTGCAATGTATTTCCCATATGAAAAAACTCCATGGTGCTAGCTGTAAAACAACACCAAAATCTGAAAACATCCACCTGTTAGACTCTGGTTTTATAATGATATGCCTTCCTCTACTTCTTTTTACTAGCTATTACTGTACATTTACTTCTCAAGAGAAATGATTCAAAGTCTTCATTTCTTCCACTGTGAGTCTTACTTTAACCATTGCACCAGTCTCAATTCCAAAGCCACGTTTTTATGTTCCTTTAAAATATCAGAGTTGAGAGAGTTTTCTTGTTTAGAGACCCTTCACAGGAGACACCAAAAACAGTACCGATTCAGGCTACAATTTCATGACAGGGTGAGTGCATGCAAACTGCACATCAGATTTATTTAAATACCAAAGTCATCCACAGTAGTGTTTTGTTTGAATATACATCACCAAGGCAGTTTGATACAAGGTGGCTTTTTGGTGGCAGAGGAGGCTATTGGAGAGCAAATGAGAGTAAGTTGCTCCTGATGGCACTGAAGTCCACATGTTTTGGGTACATATCACAGCCTCAGCATTAAAGAGGTGTTGGATTCAGTACTGTCTTTGCTAGACTGATTTCTAAAATGTTTCTATGCCCTACTGTCTAATAATAAAATCCTTAGTGGTAGAATGTCTTGCAGAAGGAAAATGAGAATACTAAATACCCTGAAGCTTGGGGGATTCAACCAAGCTCTAACTCTGGCTTCAGTTGGTATTTTTCTATTAAAGCAGAGTCCACCAGCTTCCACAGGTCCCTTTCAGAATCCTGACACTACAATACACTGGTAAGAATTTGATATGCTGTCAGATACAAAGTAGACATTTCAAGGCTCCTTGAGATTAGGCAGGGAGCTAAATTGTAAATTTGGACCTATTCTTTCTAACTCCTGCTTAGCTCTGATTGTTGGATTAATTGAAATGAAGCTTCTCAGGTGTTTTTTGAGAGAGTACAGTATCTGTCTTAGACCAGGCTCAGGGGGGGAATAGTCAGCTCTCTGAATCCTCAGTGGAAGTTGGTCCCTTTCTTCAGCTCAGAATTAAGTGTCAACATGTCTAGGACAGGATGGACTTGGTACCTCTTTCTGGACTTTGATTTCCACTTGGGATCAGGGAACAAATAAATATATGTTTCCTGTAATTTAGTCTATGTTTTAGTAATACTCAAGTCTACATTTCATCTCTGTATTTTTCAAAGGTTATTTTGCTTGCTGGATTTTCCTCTAGTTTGTCTGTCATCTTCTAATATCCATTATGTGAAATTGCAAAGTACAAAACTAGAAATATTTATTGCATTTAGTAGGGCTGAGCAAGTACTTCACAAAAGTGAATAATTTCATAGCTTTTAATCTCTTTGCTCACAATAGTCAGTGAATATATTAATGGCCTCATTTTTTATTCTTTTTTTTCTGCTAAGATACAGCTATACAATGTAGCATAAGATGTAACTAAAGTATGTTTACATTGATTTATCTATTTGATATTACTCTGTTTGATTATGCAGAGTTAAATTTAAAAAGAGGGTATTAGAAAAAGTAATCTGAAACCAAATCAGTGGTTCAAGGTAGGAAACTGTTTTTTGACTTAATGATATTAAGAAAGCGATGACAGGGCAGGTAGAAGAAAAATATCAAGAATTGGAAACAAACATTTATTTTAGTGATCCTCTACTTAAGGCCTGGTTAGTGTTGGGGTACTTGAATTGGCAGGGCGAAAACCAGTATGTGTGAAAAGAGCTGTACTAACTGTACAGAGCCTGCATGGTAATACAAGATTCACACAGACACAGAGAATTATCCCAGAGCAGCCTACAAGATCTTTGTGTTGTGAGAGGTAGGTAACATGGAAGATCTAGCTGAGGTACTCAGGCTGGACAATATAGCCTATCTTGGCACTCAGGAGATTGCAGTAAGAAGTCTCTGTTAGCAGAACAGTACAGCAAGGATAGGGTGCCTCACAAATTATGAGTTTCAGCTGGATCAGAGTGTAAATTTTCCTGGAGCAGGAAATTTGAAAGGTAAAGAGATCACAAGTGCAAGTGCAGCTTGTGTCTGAACTATGACAGAAGTTCCGTTTAGAACTAGATCTGAATTTGGCTTTAAATATTATTTAGGTGACAAAGGTGATGAATGAATAACAGCACAGAGGTACACCCTCATCTCTGAATTTCCTATTGATGTTTCTAAATCTAGGAATGCTATTCTCTAATAAGGACAGTGTGCCTGTGCACTCTGCTTGTACACTACAGACAAATGTAACTGAGAGGCAAAAGATAGTGAGCTGTCAACACCTACAGCTTTTATTATTGTTAAATGTAATAGGAATTTAAATTATTTTCTAACTAATAAATGTATACTGAATCCATTAGGAGTATGTATAGGTCTTGGCACCTAGAGGAAGAATATACAGATTGTAATGACAGCATAATGAATGTAAAGCCATAACCTTTTGAGACTCATTATATATAAATGAGATTGCAGTCTATTTGAGAATACCCTATGTATTTCTGACCTTTCTTTGAAATACAGAAATGGAGCTTGGCTGTGAAATTCATTATGGTCTCTGGTGAGACACAGCTATTCATTTTTAAACTGATTAATTTTGGTTAGTATTGATGAAAGACTTCATAGGACTAAATATAGAGATACCATGGGCAGGTACACTGTATAAGCAGATATCACATCCCTAACAATTTATAGGTAGCCATTTTGTCAAGTTTTCCATACATAAAATAACAACTAAGTAGAAAATGTAAAAGTGAAATTAACAGTGTAATTGCATACATGGAACATGGTCTTTAGTCTTTCTAATGAAACGTGCTTCATTAGAAACACAGATATGATAAAAGAACCATAATCTCGAAGAACAAATGGACAGAATAGGCAGGCTGAAAAATTATAAATAAAATGGCATATATGGTTTTATCTAATAAATTGTTTCTTGTAAACTATGAAAGGCAGGAATATGTAATCTTTCACTGAACAGTCCTTCAGGAAAACCATCTGGATTTGCACAAACTGGGACCATTATCGGGAGTTTCAGCCTAAGCAGCAGAGTTTGGTAGTTAAAGGGAATGTAACAGGTTTTAGTACTAGAGATTAGGCACAGAGTTTAGATCATTTAGTGAAAACTGTGCTGTGGTTATTTTGTGCCTACTTAATTGTAAGACAAATAGTCTATAGAGATAACCTGATATTATCAAAAGGACTGAAAGTCACTGCAAAATTATGCACAAAGAGCATGTTATGTTAAGGCATCCTCTGGGTAGCAAGACCTCCACTTAGAAGACACAGAGCACACTTCTCATGTTTGTATGTTACATGCTCTTAAATTTGCTGATCAATGAAAATGTGGTGCTCTTCTGTACTCAGCTGTAAATCCCAAAGGCTTAATGTGCACATTGTATGGACAGGATCACCAAAATAATGACTTGTTATGGCTAATCTTATCTATAGTTCCATAGTGCTACTACCTTTAGTAACTGCATTTACTGAATAATATTGTGTCTCCACAAAAGTCCCGAAAGAGCTGTGCTATAGCAAAATAAACAACCTAACAAAAAAACTCCAACAAAACAACCAGAAATTACATGGTCTATAAGACATTACATTTATTTTACAGTTTTCTGTATGTTCTTTCTAGTGAAATAATATATGCGAAATATAATACATTAAAAATTTTGGATTTTAATTGGTTTAAAGTGTAGATAGAATTTAAGAACAACAGATAATGTGTTTATAGTACAAAACTCAGGAGTAACTTCAGTGTTCAGAAAAATGATAAAATTATTAACGCTGTAAAGTTATTGCTTTATTTACAGTAGGTCTCTTGGTGCAGATAGAATCCAACCAGATGTCTTGAATTAATTTGACTAGACAGGAGCGATAAACTTTCAAAGCTTTGCTGACCTTGTAGTAGCTATCACAAATTGCAGTACCTGATGATCTTATCCCTCTGCTCTTATGGATAATAATTTTATCTTTGGCTAAAGGTCAAAATTAGTCTGTTCAATAAGCAATTTAAAATTAAAAGCTGTAATAATGGTTCAGTAAAGTTCTGTCATTCTACTGCATAAAGTGATTAAATATACATAATTATAGGATTAAATTTTCCATTTACTGGTCTTCATGTGTTAAAGGAGTCTGAAAATACCCCACACCATTGTCAGAATAGTGTGTATAAGTACATTTTTTTACACAAATTTACTGATGCCTGTAAGACTTGGACTGTGGTTTATTTTTCACGGATGGACCTTACCTCAAAAAGTCTAAACTGTGTTGTAATAGGCAACTTGCTCTGAAATAGTAAGAAAATTTTTGAAAATCGAAGTGTTCGTCTTTTCATGCATGTTGAACTCAGGTTTCTGAGTACTTCCAATAGAATAGAGTTTACTTACATTATACCAGGTTTACATCATATAACTATTGTTACAAGGTATGGCTATGATAGTATCATCTCAAATGATATTTTAAAGGATAAATTTACTCATAATGAACTACACTAGGAAAGGTAAAATAAAACTTTTTGCAGTAAGGACATTTTTTAGTATTATAAGGAACTGTATCTTATTGCTAGTAATGCTGAATGTATAAATCTTGAAAGTAAAACCTAATTTGTGAATGGACAGAACAGAGGAAAATCTTCCAGATTTGTTCATGTATACCTGTTCACAAGTGGAACAGTCAGGAACAGGAATCAAAAATTACAAATAAAAATGAATCGAATCAGTTTTGATTTAAATCTATCCAGATTTGTTAGAGGATAGTGTAAAGATTTTACTTGAGTTTGAACTCACATTTATTTCACGATCAAGCACATACAGGTTTTACATTGGCCCAAGTTTTCCAGGAAAAGTTGAGCCCTTATGTGAGGGTCTGTGGGCAGGCAGCAACCAATGTGCTGAGACCTAAACACTGCAACTCAGTAAGGTACAAGATTATTTGGAGAGATAAGATCAGGAAGACTTCTTTAGCTTGGCTGCACTTTTACATATACTGCCTTGTTGAGATTGTTGAATGAACTGAATTTATTCCTTATTTAATATGGAATGTTATTTCCTGGGGAAGTCAAAATGGAAGAGAAACTCCATGAACCTGGTCCATGTAAATTATTTATATAAATAATGTGTTACTAGAAGCAAAGGTGAACTAAAAAACCAATTCCAGGGGCAGGGAAGTGGAGGAGAGAAGAAAGGGTTGAGCTGTGTTATTAAAATACAGTGATCAAAGATGAACAGCTTCCCAAAACTAGAGATTTAGAGACAGTGAATGTCTCCAGTTATCCTTTGTTATTACAACTGCTTTAAAAAAATCATTTAATACATGCAAGAAAAAAATAATATCGTGTGTGAAAAGTTATTTTCAAATCTTATGCCCAAGGAAAGGAATTACAACTCCTGGTGTACACATACAATTGCTTTGAGTCCAAAGTGCCTGAATCTCCAGATTCAGGATTCGGATTTCTCATTGGAATCCATTTAATCAATTGCCCAGATGCAGCATACTAGTGCATGCTAGTACATCTTTAATGGCATAATATAAGCTTCAGTACAAGTTGATGAGGTGACAGTGGTTCAGCTTCAAAGGAAGTTGAGTTTCAGATCTCTGTGCCTTTTCACATGGCCTAAATCCCTTGGTCTGCTCTTACCTGGGATGCTACAGTGAAGCACCACAGTGTACTTACTAGGAGGGTTGAGGGCACTGCATTTGAGGCATCTGCAGCTTTCTCTAACCCAAAGACTAGGAAGAAAACTTGGTGTTCCCTATAGTAGGCTTGAACATGAACAAAAGGGACATCAATACATAAAAGGAACCTTTATAACACTGACACTATACACAGTAAAAGCATTCAAAAGGATGATATGGGTTAAAAGAAAATATTGTCTGTAGGAAGCTGGAGCAAAGAAACAAGACTATCAGGCCTAGACAATGACTCCTGCCAACTCTTTTCTTGTGTTCATATATTCACTTCTATTCAGGATTCTTTACTGTGCTCTTTACTGATGGCTGAGTGCTTGGCATAAGCCCTGCCAGCACATTCAAATCTGTGAGGGAGCAACACTGAGCCTCTGTCAGAAATTCTGCTTCTTCAATGCCCTAGGCAGGTCATGAGTGAGTCTGATAGCTGCCCAAGCAGCACAGGCACAGATTAATGATTACCTTGTCCAGTTTCTGGCCATTCTAACACAGCCCTGGGCAGCTGCTGGATGCCATCCAGTCAGCAATTTTCCAGTTCAGGAAGCTGTGGGTAGCTGTGAAGAAGCACAAATCACAGCTATCTGTCCTTGGCCTGTGGAATAACAGCCCATGGTCAAAAACCAGTCAAAGATAAAAGAAACCCAGGGATTTGGCAATGCTCTTTACACTGGTGTCTGACATCTTTGCGTGCATAAGGTCATTTGACTAAGCTTGCTGTACATTTTGGAGATCATAGCATGGTATTGTATTCATATTATTGAGTCAAGATTATACTGTGTGGACATCTACTGTACAGAAAAATTTTAAACCAGTGTCTGTTAATTAATATTATTCCAGCTACTAATTTAGTGTCTATTTCTTTGATATAATCTCTCTGAATTCTTATCTGCTTATGTGTAATAGATCCAACCATTTGTTATGACTCATGACATCAGGGACTTATTAATAGTAACAAACATGAGCTATTAGATTTGAACCCCTGTCCTTCTACGTGCATTTTGTGTGGAGTTCTTTAAACTCAAGGCTGAAGTAGGAAAAATACCCTCCCAAGGTAATGTGAAGATGCTTGCAACTGGTACAGCTCTGCACATTTTCTTTTAATCTTCTTTACCATTGTGCTGTCAGAATATATTTAATAATGTAAATTCTGATCTAGGAGAATTAATTTGTTCCGTATCCAGTGAATGACTTCAGTGTTCTGGAATAGTGAAATCTTTATTTTGTAGAATTAAGTTACTGGCCCAACATAACATTAACTTCAGATTATTACTGCAGATTTAAGTGCATTAGCACAGTATTTAATATAATGGAGTTTAGTCTTCTTCAAAACTCATGGCACCTTGATGAAGAAAGCTGTCAAAAACAGCCTGGTAGTGACAACTAATACCAGATATTAGAGTTTATGCACTCCTAGACAGGTTGTTACTTATCAATGGCTGGATTGGGCAAAGTTGGCTTTAGAGTGAAACAAGTTGGGGTTCAGCTGTTCCCAAAATTCCTGGCATACATCAGGATGGTAAACAAATGAATTTGTTACCAAGCTAAGGAACATTCATGTGTGGTTTGCTATGCCCTCACATAGGCAGGGGAGAGCCCATAGGTATAAGGATTATGTTGAGAAGAGGCTCAAGTTCCTCCATCCATTTCCATTTGCTGTTCCTGCTAAGGGACATTCACGTTCCCACTGCAATGCTGTGGCTCATCTGAAGAACTGTGGGAGAAGACAATATTGCACAGAGCATATCAGAAATGGCAGCACCATGACAGAACAACAGAGGATGGGAATTGAAGGTGACTGGTTTAAGACTTATAGTCTTCTGTACAATTCTTCACCTTAATCCTTATCATTTTCTTGCCCACTTAATAGGATAGCTTCGGCTGTGGGGAAGAAATGTTCAGAATTTATATAAACTGCAGTTTTGAGCTGTGCCAAATACAGCAATATGGCATAACTTTGGCAGAGATTATTTCTAAATCTTAAAATTACTAGAATGCTAGAGTAGCAAAAAAAAAAAAGAAAAGGTTTACAGCTGATGTATATTGGATTCAAGTGTATACTTGAAGCATGCCAGTAAGAAATATCAAAACATCACTTGCACAAAAATGATTTATCAGATCATTGCAGCTCAAAATTGAGAATCAAACATGACAGACATATGGACATATATTATTTTGGGCTCAAGGAATAATTTTTAGGATTGAAATAGAGTATAAACTACTCATATAATATACCAAGAATGTATGATCTCCAGAAGCATATTTTTCCTATATGCCATTTTATCTGTGGTGCTAGTTGAGAGTAAAATCAGAGATGATCCTGGTTGATCGGCTAGAATCAGAACAGGATTTAGCAATTACAAATCTCCAAGCTTGCTCAGATGAGGAACGGAGATCCTGTATACTAGAAATCATAGACCTTCAATCACTATAGCTTTTTATAATGTAAATGATGATTTACAAAATGAAAAAGCATGGAGCATGAGGCAACATATTTTCAAGAGGGAAATGGGACACTAGAAAACATATGCAATAGCTAAGGCAAACACAGCATCTCTTCATTTACTATTAGGAGAAGGCAAAGGAGATTCACCTGTGAAGTCATTCTGAAGGAACCCAAGTATAGAGAAAAACTGTGAATGAGTTTCAGATTTTATTTACTTTGCCAGAGACATCCTGAGCAGCAAAGATCTGATGCAGCAAATATCCTCTGAAGGGTGGTACAAGGATAGTTTTAATGATGTTTGCATAAGCTTGATAGTAAATTAAGGATAAAAATAGAGAAGATTAATAGTCACGCTTTGGAAAAAAACCTCTTTTAGTATGCCGAGTGTATCTCAGCCCATATTTATTGCTAAAACATTTGTTTTCTTATAGGCGTCTGTCTATGAATAATTGAGGTACAACTTTCAGAAAACTTTGACAATGTTAAGCTTTCCTAAGGAAACCACTGACATTTCATTACTTATATTTCTATTTTAAAATTAACTTCAAATGAAAGGATGTTAAAACTAGAGTTGCAGCCTTTCTGTGACTGTAACAGGCAGCACGTTACTGTGAAGCAAATTGAGTGTTAAGTCTGATCAACTCTGTGGCCAAGGGCACTCCAGGCAGAGCTGAAATAAAAAGCTACGAGGATGTTTTGTGGACAACAGTAATCCCAGATTATGCCTGTCTGTTGAAAGGAAAGCTCACAGATAGGAGGTATATGAAAAAATACCTTTTTGAAACCTCATTAGTGCCTCTGATCTTTCAAGATGATCAATGCACTGCTTCCAGTTTGAATAAGGAGATTTTAGAGAAAAGAAGAAAACAGGAAAGGAGAATGATGAACTCACAGGGCATCTCTTAAGTGTACTGACACTCCAATATGATTTTTTAAAGACATGCTAATTTTTGATTTAATGACTGCTTTCTTTCTGGAAAAGCTTATGCGACTTTTTATATAGAAATATAGAGAGGCTGGGAAGGGTAGTATTACTTGGGAAACATTTATAGATGGTATTTATATTTTTAATAGGCAGCAAGTTATTGCAGCATGTTATGCAAATATTCTCAAATTTAAATGCAAGCGCACAGACAGAACACAGAAAGACTGAGAAAAACAAATTAAGGTACTGTAACACAGCTTAGCTTTTCTAGGTAGGCTGGATGTGTAAACCCCCTTATATTTAAGTTAGATAATGGATTTATTGAGGTTTGGTTCTAGAGTCTCTGCCTTTCCAAGTTTTCTGTGCTCTTTTTTTCTCCTTTTGGTAGACATCTCCTAACATTAGCATTGGCAGCAGAAAACAGATCAGTAAATCAGCTTTACAGAGCAAACACAGAAATACTGGAGGAAGTAAACTTTGGGATAAGTTCTACTCCTCCATTTTTCCAGTTATTTTGGAAATGTGGGTTTGTGCCATTTATAGATAATCTTGTTACTGTGTAAGCTACTGGAAATGGCTGTAATCATTCTGCCATTTTATAAAGATAGGGAATACTTTTTTCTTTGATGAATGGGACAGAGGTAAAATAGGGATTTTTGAGAAAACAACAAGCCTTATCCCATAAAAACCAATATTTTAGGTTTAGAAGACGAATGATAAGACAAGGAATCACAAAGATCTTCACTCAGAAAGCAAGAATATTACTTACTCTCAAAACATTCTTACTTGAAAAATTTCCACTGAAAGCCCCTCTTAAATTGTTATTAAAATGACCAGAATGCAATACTTTCAGGAAAACAGTGAAAACAATTCTAGAGTGTCATCAATGTATTGAAAAAAGACAAATAGCAAAAGTGATTTGGATACACTGTTTTATCCTAGGGAATGTGTCAATATTAAATACAGTAATAATTTTATAAAGATATGCAGAAATGTACTGGCAAATAAGAGTTTGTGAATTAACTGAACAATTGTAGCCATTTTCTCTCACTGGAAAGAGCTCTCTGCATTTCTATAATTTTCTAGTCAGGTTGTTAAGAAATCTATAATACTACATGCTGGTAATTTGAAAGCCAAATCATATCAAATTATTTCAATAATGGAAAAACTGTGTGCTAGCAAAAGTACCATAATTACAGGTGCTTAAACATGTTCTGAACAGAAATTTGCATTTCTGACTATGAAAACCTGGGCAAAAGCATATTGAGTAAAAAAATATAAGACATTCCTATGTAAGCATTAGCTTTTGGTCACTTTTCGCCCCATTTACCTTGAGAATGAGGCTGCTAGCTAGAGGTTTGAAGCAGCCCCTGACCCTCCCTGCACCTAGAGCAACTGGGTTGTTTCTTTCTTTTGTAAAATTTTAACCTGACATTTCGATCTAAGTAAATCACACCAAGAACAGAGGTGAGACTTTCTTTCAAATGTCTCTATCTTGCACAAATCCTTCAGTATTTTTAAATGATGCTGCATTCTGTAATAGAATTTTTTGCTAATGTTATGATTTCTATTATATTTCTTTTATTATGTATTACTATATTTTGCTAATATATATATTATATTTATTTTACTATATTTTATCATTTATTATCATTTATTATATTTTGCTCATATTATATTTAAGACACTAAGCTAGGAAATTTTGTAGTCGTTCCCTTGAATTGTAATGAATAGTACATAGTTCTTGTTCATGTAGTTTCTGTAAATAATTTTGACACAAGGTGATAAAAATAATAGAATTACTAATTAATTTCAAAATGGCTATGAACAAATCCTGAGTTTTTTTAATAGTACAAGTTTTAGCATGGGTAAGTTATTGATGAGTAATTTCTAAATAGTAGGGAAAAAAGTTAGTTATGGCAAGGAATGTTTCAATTTTGTTCTTAACAAAAAATATACATGATTTTGAATGTTTTTTTTCCCCAGAACCTGAGTATTTGTATGGAGTCTTAATATTTGTTATGGTGAAAAAGAATCCACACTGTCTATGTAATGTTTTTAACTGAATGTGCCAAGAAAGCATGATGTACTTTTAGTGACCCTGTTGATATTGGAATAACTCCATCCAGTGAACTGCACAATTCCAGTGTGATTGGGAATCTGGCACTTTCTGTTAGCATTAATGTAATGTAGTATTTCAATACACACAAAAATTTTTAAAATACTAATATAATAAAAGGATTCAAAGTGATTAGGATTCATTATGTGGACTTGACTTATATATAAAACTAGTAAGTAATACTAAAAAATGTAAATTATTAACTAAAATGCTCAAATAAAAAAATGCATGTTTCTGTTGCTACTGATCAGATTGATATCCAGAAATATTCCACAGGACCCCATTCTGAAATCCTTCCTCCAAGAGTAATATTGCATTACCACTCCTTAACATTCCTTATTTTTCCTAGTCCTTTTACCCTTCTAGATACCTAGATATCAATCTTTTGTTCTGACTACCAGTTGCTTTTTGGTTCCAAAACCCAGAATTAGTCTGGTGCTGCTGTTCCTGTTGCACTGGTTTACCAGCAGATTTAGTGTTATCTTTATCCTTTCTCCAAAGGAAGTGCCTAATAGGCTGTGTGATCTTTAGACAAGTATCCCTGTAGTATGGATGATTTAACGTCAGCATTCCAAGAGAGCTAAGAAAACATCCTAGCTTTGTTTGAAATGCTTATATTACAGCTACATAAATGTTCCTTAAGCCAATAGATACAAATGGTGCCAAATATGCTGTATCTTTCAAAGTTTCCATTGCCAAGAGTACATTTTGAACTGGCCAAATTCAAGTAGGTTTCTCTATATTTCTGAAAGCAGAGTGCTGGAAAAATTTGTGCACAGCTTTTTTTTTTTTTTTAAGCATACAGCTGCAAATCATAGAATGTTTTATTTATGATTATTTGGTTGTACTAATGTGCTGCATATTGCCATCATTTTCATCCTGTAGAAAATTTGGGCTGTAGCAAAGATTTCTTGTTTGGAAGAAAATTAATGGATACAGGCATTGGACATTTTATTCTCTTTACAAACAGACTGTCTAATATGAAAAGCCATGCACACTGTACTGGTCACAGAGTTCTCTCAAGAGCTACAGAAACCAATTCATTTTAACCTCCAGCAGCTCATTTCCCAATACACTGTTTCAAAAACTCAGCCAAATTCCTTCCTCCATGTAGTTTTGCTGAAACAATTTGTTACCATAAACTAAGATGCACTTAGTACTATGTCACTTTCCCTTCTCTTACACATTAAATCCTTTGGGACAGATTTTCTTTTATATTATACTGGTATTTTTCTGTTGACCTGAGTAAGGCATGCTGATTACTTTTGTCTAAAGGAAAAAAATTGGGCTCTTCACAGTATCATGTTGCAAAATGTTTTTTTGATGACTGCAGTGCAAATAACTCCTTCATGCAAGTCCAATGTTTCTTGACACCTTCCTCAGCTAACATGGTGATGCCTCAACTTGTGAGAAGGGGAGCCCTGATCCTCTAGCTCAAACTGTCAATAGGGTTTTTCCCTCCCATCCCCCAGGACTACTGCCTGAGTGACACTACAATTCTATGGCTGCTGTAGTGCAAGGCATATATGGGCAGCTGCCAGAAAGCAGGATTTCACTTTCTCTTCCCAAATTTGCATGTCAGGGCAGTGAGTCTTACTGAGCCAACTGAGGGTTTTTTTCCTTTATTTTGCTAGATTAGTTTTTAGCCAGATTAGTCCATGATCCATTCTTTGTCTGGCTGTGCAAATGCTTGCCTGGTGATGCAGGGTTGGCCATGAGTAAAGGGAGCAAAGAGAATCACACTTCCAGTGAGGGGCTGCACTCAAAGCAGATAAATGTGACTGTACAGCTACAGCTGAATTACAGGTCTATGTCTTGACAAAAGCAAGAAGGGATGATGAGATGATCTGCAGTTAATTCACCACGAATCTATCCCATATTTCCCCCAAATACTTGATAAGTGCACAATGAATTCAACTTCTTACTGGCCTGCACAGAACTGTAGCACACTACTTGTCCTGTTTCTGATGTGACAGCAACTGAATCCATTTGCATCATGTTTCTCCCTTTTGCCCAAATGTGTGAAGTTCAATTAATGACTTGTATTAAATAATGTATTAAATAAAGGACACAGAACAATAATGGGTCAGAGTAGGAGAATTACAGTGATAGAAATGCTCACATTCAGAAAGATGCAGAAAGGAATGCTAATATTGAGAGAGATAAGGATGTAGAAAATGGAAACAGCACAGCACATCTATAAATAACTTCCAAATGAGTATGCAGTATATGGATCAGATGAAAACATTTTTACTCATGCAGATCTCCCAGCATATCCTCTAGGCAGAACAAACACTCAGCTAACAGATACTTGGTATTTCAGGCTGGGATTTCTGGTAAACTGCAGGTGATGGAATTCTTGTAATCTGTTTCTATATGAACTTTTTATGTACACAAAAAAAAGCGTCAAAAGGGATGCAGAAATCAGAAGAGATGGTGGAAAAGAACAACAGACTGAGAAAAAAAAGAAATACAATCAAGCATGGACAGAAGAGCATTAAATGAATCAGAAGGGGAATAGTCCCAAAGTAAATCCATAATCTGTATGTTGTGGGTTAATATCTGTTTTAAATAATTAGTGCAAGTTATAGAGTATAATGCCACAACTAAGGGCTAAAGAACAAATAGAACACATTAAAAATACTACTGTTGGAGCCATTGAGACAAAGGTCCTAACTTTTGTTGACAGGGTTTTTTTAAACTAATGACTTACTACATTCTGCAAGCATCTGTATTTTAAATCCACCAGAGGATTGTTTCATCTATTTCTGTTATTGAGTAGCAATTCAAGAGGCCTTATAAATATTTAGAGCATTTAAAATTGCTACAGTAAATGATATTTTTAAAGTAAATAATACATAAATATTACTGTTTTGTAGTACTGGTGTTTTAATGCAATTATAAGGAATTGATGGGATTGGGAACATGACCTGTAGAAGTGCTGAGCTTTTGTGATTCTTTTGGTTACATTTGTCTCTTGTAAGGTACAGGCACTTGCAAGCACAGCCTGTGTAACTTTAAGGAGTACTCCAGTAGAGACAAGCAAAAGTGAGGCATGAATAAGCCTGTTGGGTTTGTTCCTTTTTTAACCAACTCCTAACCTGGAGTTAGTGCTCTTGTTCACGCTGTGCTCCAATATTCCTTTGAAGAACTCCAGCTATTGGCTCTTTCCCATTTGACAGATAAATACTAGAGTGACTTTTCTTAACCCCTTGACAAATGTAGAATGTCTCAATAATGCAACAAAACGAGGGTAATGCTATTAATATTTTGAAAAGTTGCAAATCTTGGCTGTGGCACACAAACTTCCAGTTTTCCCGTGGCCTGACCACATAGAGATGAGAGAGAAAATCTGAAGCAGTAGCAGAATCCTGCTGTTTATGGGAGACTATTTGCAGCTTGTGCAGAGCTTGTGTCTATTAACACTAGAATTTCACTTCAACTTCCTTAAAAGCTTGAGTCCGTCTTTTGTTATGATGCTGCAGCAGCAAGAACAGGGCAGAAAACAGATTCTGAATTCCAGCATTACTGAAATGAGAATTTTCTCAATAAATAATATATCAAAACCTGGAGGACTGGATGAAAGAGAAAACTTGAAAACATGCTGTGCAGTGTTTAAAATACCATGAGCTCATACTCAAAACACAATTATTATCATTTCTTTTTACTTCTGTGATGGGAGGCTGTAGAGGGTGTAGCCATTCACTGAAACATGGCTCCTCACTTGCCAAGGAGTCCAACATGAAAATACTTCCTGTTTTTAAGGATGAGTAAATTCTAACAGGTGGCTTGTTCTGTCTTCGTATCAAAATAATTTCAAGGCGCTAATCACAGTAATGTGCTGTAGTGGTTTGATTCAAACTAGATTTAAACTATCATTATAAAGACATAAAATGTTTAGGCAGATGCAAATATTTCTCTGCTGGCATCACTACAGTTTTGTAGAAGCTTCCTAATATACTATGGATGAGTTGCTTTTCTCCTTAGTTAACTAAGCTCTGTGGAAGGAAATGTCAGATTTTGATGAGGTAGCTGTGAATACAGTTCAATACTGCATTGCCTTTGCAAAGCCATGACGCAGCATTGTCAAGGCACATATGTGCTCAATTCTTTTCCAGAGTTTACTAAGTAAAAGAGAATACCAGAACATTAAGACAATGGTGAGGGTTCTTGCTATGCTAAAGTCTCCTAAAAAGTGTAAGTCCAATGGTGAAACACAACCCTTCTGCCAATTAATATTTGAAGTGAGCATCAAAAGTACTTGCATTGCAGCCCTTACACATTTTATAGCTTCTTCCAAAGTTACCCAAACACTTTATTTAATCATGATAAAGTTAGGCCTTCTTATTTACAGTATAAAACTGAAAAACATCATAAAAGGAAAGCTATCAAGTAATTAGGGGGAAAAAATGTAATCTTGTTCTGATCTTTTATTTCCTGGAGGCAACATGAGAAAAACAGCTTCTATCAGATGGCAGCCTGGTATGAGCAGCCATAAAGATGACCTGGTTAGAAGGTTGTGACATAGCCTGTTATCTCTTTGCTTATTTACAGTATAAAACTGAAAAACATCATAAAAGGAAAGCTATCAAGTAATTAGGGGGAAAAAATGTAATCTTGTTCTGATCTTTTATTTCCTGGAGGCAACATGAGAAAAACAGCTTCTATCAGATGGCAGCCTGGTATGAGCAGCCATAAAGATGACCTGGTTAGAAGGTTGTGACATAGCCTGTTATCTCTTTGACAGTGCAAAAGGTTGTGACATAGCCTGTTATCTCTTAAACAGTGCAACTCCAAAAACTATTTCTGAAGTTTCTTTTTGACACAGTTACTTACATAGCCTGAATGCTAGATAAAAATAAAAGTGAATGCTAAAGAAGTTGTCCTTGTGTCAGTGAGGATGTTTTCTGTCCTCTCGATACAGACTATGAGCCTGTGAGTGCTGATCTAACTTAGCGGTGTGTTAAGCAACATCTTAATCATTTGGGCTCTCAACAAAGCTGATTAAAGCTTTCTGTCAAAACGTTTTCTCAGGAAGAAATAATATTCTCATCATTATCAAAATCTGCCAAACAACAAATACTTGCACAATACTGTTTATAAAAGCGAACTAATGTTTATTTAAATCAGAGTTTAGGATTTAACTACTTCAGCTAAGAATATGTCCTAATTTGACATTTTAAAAAGTAGAGACAAAATATTGTGTATTCTTTTTTTTTGAAACAGCTTTTTTGGAATGAAAGTCATTAAAAGGGTCAAAATCCTTTTGACTTTATTGATAGAAAATGCTTTCACTAAACCTAACTGAGTTTGGTATGGATTTCATTCCATGAAAAATTGCAGAATGCTCTGTTTTCCATTTTGGACCTTAAAAACTCTCTATTTAACATTTAGCTTGGTGTTAAATGTAGTTAAGTTGCAGTTCAAACTAGAATTAATTACTGGCTTTATCAACTAAATATAATGCGTTTGTATTGATACGTTAGACAAGAAGATATCTGAATACATATGAAACCCACTGTTTCTGCAATTTGGGGATGAATCAGTAGGAGGACTGAACAAAGAAAGATTGTACAGTCAGTCTTCACATGACAGAACAAATGGAAATTCATACCCCTACCAGAACACTATGCAACATGAATCACAAGAGAGAAGATAAATAAGAAAGACCAAAGAAAAGATAGGCAGCACAGTGAGCTACATGTACAACTGAAGAAATTAAAGGGAACAGAGAGCCAAGTATCACACCAGTGTAAAGGCAGAAAACAAAGTATGCATAGAATCTGTAGAAAGATTCAAAATGTTGGAATATACTGACAGCTTTGACTTCACTACAGAAGCAAAGCTTCAGCATTTATTCATACCATTTAAAGTTTCCAGCATTTTATAGCATCTTCCATAGCCATTTGCAAAACATAGAAATTACTGTATTTTGTAATATTATAAATCACCCAAATCTATGGGAATTATGAGCTGAGTGTCTGTGGAAACCTAAACACATTAATGTTTTCTTTTTCTCCCTAGTGAATTTTATGTTCTTTAGGAGGTACTAATCTTATAGCAGTGTGCTGTTTATAGGCTGAAGGCACCAGTACACTGCACCAGCATGCTTAAAGTCTCAAGCTGGAGGAAGTAATTCTAATGCAAATGAGAGTAGTTGGGTTTCCCTGCTTACTGGAGTCCTTGTGGAATGTGCTGAGACCAACAACGTGGTTTCCATCTGTCCAGCTAGGAACGTGGCAAAGATAAGCAACAGTCAAAAAAACCAACCCTATTTATCAGCTGCCTCAATGTTCTTCTTATGTATGCATAAAATCAAAGCTATCTGACTGTTCATCAAACTTCATTACTAGTTAAAACTGAGTCTTTGTTTTCAGTGTATCATAGAAACAAAATGAATGGGTGACATAAAAATACACTGGTTCAAATATTAAGGTAGGGAGAAATAAACTTGATTTGCAAAGGAGTGCTTTCTTTGCTAGCATGAGCATAGCATAAATTTTAGTACTGTCCATCAGTACAGATATTCCTCTAATTCCTGTCTAGATGTTTACATGGATAGCACAATTTTGGTTAACTGGGTTTAGAGAGAGCTAGAACATTTTAGTGTCCCCAGGAATCATCATTGCAAATTGGAGCATTTTTTTAGTCCTTGCTTGTATCAGAACAATTGCATGAATCACTGAGGCATCAAGTTTGAAAACTTTTGAGAAGTGTCTCATTTTTAACGTTCGAAGGCACCACAGGAATCAGCTACAGATATTCTGTGAAGAAGAAATAGCCTTTGGCAGGATGACTTACAGTCGAAACTCAAGACTGTCTGTGACTTGAACATAAAATTGAATTTTAGAAACTAAAGACCTATAGTTTGTATTGTTTGTGCAGCTGTTAATGGCACTGAATCATGAGTTCATTACAACTTTATGATAAATTGTGTGATATATGGTAGATTGAAAAAAAAAGTGAAAGATCATAAATAAAAGTACTTTCAACAACCTAACATGAATGGTCAGTGAAGGATCTTAAATAACATGATTTTCCTTCACAACTTATGAATAATTTGTATTTCAAAGACTTTCAGGGAGCAGAACAGTATCATTCTTATAAAAATATACAAACAAAGCAGCAACTCTGGATATATTCCAATTCTGTTTTCTTCTAGATTTTGAAATAGTAGTCTGGTTTTTGTAGTTGCAATGGAGGTATCCAGGTTTTGGTTACCTTATTGCTGCAGATTGTGCTGATGTGGCCACATTGAATCCCACAGCTTAGTGCTTCACTCTCTTCCCACATAGACACCACAGATCTGTGCTTTGTAAAAGCAGGAAATACCTGACTGTTAGAGTAAAGCAAACTGCTGCTACAACTGTTCTCTGTCTCTTTTTTGGCACAAAACTGTTGTCATAGAAGGAGATTTCCTTGTGGGCCACAACACACTGGATTCAGGGCACAAAGACATAGGCACAGTGCAGAAGGTACAGTGGGAATGACACACAATTTGTTCCCCTTGAAATAAATACTGTGCTGTAGTTATTGCAAGCTAATGCTTGTAACTGTTTCACTAGGTTTTTATAAAGCCATAGAAATCTGGTTCAAACTTACAGGCAGAATAAAAAGAGAAGTGCAAGTATGCATGACAAAAGACATAGTTGAGATTATCTGCAAGAATGTCCTTGATTTCTTTTTGATTCTTCAAAATTAAAATCTCTGTGTGCCAGCACAGAAAGATGACACCACACAGTTCATTGATGCATGTGAAATCTCAGAAAGGGCTCTTTCCTTTGCAGCATCTCCCCTTAAATGAGAAAGAAGAGGACTAGCTCCCTGTTTTGACTGTATTTCTCCAGCTAATTACACTTATATGGTTTTAGGATTCTGAATTACCTGAAGGTGTCCTCTAAATATAATTTCCTTTTACTGGTATGAGAGGATACATTTTGAAACAATAGGATCAAAGATACATGATTTCTTAAGATGAAACAGCTTTAAAAATCATTAACAGACTTCTGGAAGGCCAAATCTACATGGAAATTATTCAGATAAAGATGCAGAATTTGAGATGGCTCTAATTATTTCTGATAGGAGGATGATAAATACAATGGCAGAGATGAGTAAGGATTCGGGGATCTAGATTCTGCATGGCTTCAGGAATTTTTTGCAATGGAATAAAGCCATTTTTAAGCAGCAGCCACTTCATAATTCAAATGCCTTTTTTTTATTTTTGCACTCAAATGTGGATAACTTCAGAGAACTTTATCTTGACTCTGATGTTTATGTATGCTAAGTACTCTCTCACTTTATCTTGGAAAAATCAGTTACACACTGTTAAGGAATCTGTAGTCTAGCTCTAATATATTTTTTTAAATTTCACACGAGTTTGCTTGTATTTGTCATGCTTAAACATGTTATGTCATAAATATTTACAGGATCATTTGGAGGTGACACAACTAAGGTAGATAATGACTGTTGAGCTTAGACTCTGACTAAATTGTTAGATACATGCTAAGAGAACACCGGGAAGCCTCTTATTTCAGGTAAACTGCTGATAACCTCAGGCAGATACAGAATCATAGACATCTATTTTAGGCACACTCCAATGTGGTTCTTCATGCAAGACAAGTCTTGGCCTCATGGAAAAAAATCCTTTTTGTCATTGTTTCATCTGCATCCTGTCATCATATTCAGCACCTAACAGTAGCTCCTTCCTCTTGTCTGGGGGGTTCTTAGATGGCAACAAATACTACTACTATACAGAAGACGTATGGGCTAACTCAAGTGGATGAAATCTCAGTTACTAAGAAATGAAAATTTCAAAACTACCAAGGAAGCATGTGTTGCCATATAAAATATTAGCATTGACTTACTGGTTTTAACATTTTAACAGATAATTTTGATGAGGGGTTTTGGGTTTTTTTCCATCTAAACAGTCCATGTTTTGAAAAAATTAATTTCACATCATGGAAAACACATTATGCCTTCACAATTAATGGCTTGAAACATTTCATTGAGGCTTAGGAGGCAGGAAAAAGTGCACAGAGGAGAAAAAGTTTGGGGAAAACAGCTGAAACTGACAAAAGCAACAAGGGATAAAGAGCTGGAATTGAGAATCTGAGACCTGATGACAAGTAGGTTTTTAAAGATCTCTTCTGCTTGGGCTTTGTAGCTAAAAATAGAGGCCTGGCCATCTTCCCTGCCAGCCCCTTAAAATGATGTGCATCATTCTTGTGCAGTAGATGCATGACTGTTGTCATCCACCTTGTTGCCCCTGCGGAACAGAAAGGCTTCTGCTGCTAGTCTACCATATGCGAAAGTCTCCATATAAACCTAAGTATTACCACTGAACATCCTTGACAGTTATAAAGTGGAGATATTAAATATGTCACAGAGATATTCAATTATTCAGAACTTGTTTATGAAAATTTCTTGCAGAATTTTAAAATTAGAATGTGGAGAGCTTTTTTTTTTCAGTACAGATTCAGAACACTGTCATAAAGTTTGGAGTCTTCTAGCTTCCCAGACATCAGTCATCTTATTGTAGCAACTACAAGGTTGTGGTTCACACCAAAACCCATTAATATTTTCCTCCAAATTATGTTACATGTTGGAAACTGGAAACCACCTTTATTGCACCAGATGACAATAGTTAAAAAAGACCTACACAGCCTCTGCCAACAAATAAGAGAGACTTAGATCTGTACAGGTGCAACATTAAAGCTAGGAAGGCAACCCAATTTCTGCTTTATTGTCCAAAATCCCACTTGGTTTCCTCTAGCAGCAACACATCATGCACTACTACCCAAGCGACGTCTCTCCAGATTAAAACAGGGAGCTATTTGCTGTGTTAAAGGAAGAATATTTTAGGCCACAGAAGAAACACATCATTTAAAGCTCCCTCTGCACAGCCAAAGGGAAAGAAACTGGGTAAGGGCTAGGAGAATCTAATCCGGGGCTGCATTTCTGTTTCTGTTGCAAGGGAGGCCAAAATAGCAAAACATGCTGGACAAGAGATTTCTCGAGGTGGTGGATTTGCTGCACTGGACAAGCTGCAGCATTTTTTGTTGTAATTGGAGTCACAGAAGTATTCTGGTTTCCCTTTTACCAAGATTTGTTTTAGTCATTCCCCAGCACTCTATTGCAAAACCTCTGGTTGGTGGTACACTGGTGCCAAGATTTGACAATTTAATTCAAAACTAACTTATTTGGCTGTGTACAAGCAGCAGTATTTCCTAACTCAGTTTGAAGCAGCATGAAATAGTATCATCCATCCGTTAGCATTTCCAAGGCAAGCATTATGCATTAAGCCCAGGAAAGGCTGCAGGTCACCGATGTGCTCTACATTTGACAAATCTTGATGGGCTGTTTTTCTGAGATTGAGTTTGTACTTTTATTTCCTTTCGCAGAAGTCTACTTATTTTTCATTGATTTCTATTAAATTAAGAAGAGCACTGATCCAGAAACAGTTCATGAATTGCATTATCCAGTTTAATTAGAGTGAACAGAAAGTTCCTCCACAACAGAAGAGTCAGCATTCAGCTCAAAATGCAACTTCGGACAGTAATGGCTGAGGCTAGCAATGAACTGAAGTCACAGCCAGTGCCAATTACCCCTTCCACTCATTAGGCAGAACATTATGAATGATGCTGCAGCATGTTCTCTGTTTTAATATTTACTTCTGTAGAGTAAATGTGTCTGTTTAATTTTCTTTCTCAATTCTAAACCATGTCATAACTAGGCCAATAATGGGTTTGTTTGAATTATGTTTTTAGTAAAATTCCTGTTTTGTTTTTCTAGTTGTCTTGAAAATATTTTGCTATCAAGCCAATTAAACATTTGTAGTAACAAAATGTTGATAAGCTGTGTACACTGTTGTTACCTTGCTGCTGCAATAATTCTATGGACAGATGTGAAGTCTTAAAGTTCACCGATAAACCTGTACTTAGGAGAACATAAAGAATACCAGCTGAGAACTGTGCCAGGAGAATTAAGGGGAAAAGAACATACAGAATCTTTCCCAGACCATGTAAGCTTAAATTCTGTGGCTGTAACATGATGATACTCAAATACCTGCACGAGATTAAATGGTATTGGGTGGAAGCATATGCCATACAAGCAGTTCTCAGATTCTGGCAATAAATACCTTGCATCTTATTATCAGTATGGACATGTGCTCAGAGAGGACAAGGTTTAATAGAGTCAAGGCATTCTGAAAACATCATAGTTCAGTTTCACCATGTTGGTATTATATTGTCATAATATTCAAAGGAAAAATATTGAGAAATTGAACATACCCTATAGTACTTGTCTTTTGGATTCAAAGGTTGAACTGTGTTGTGAATAGAGAGTGTGAGGGTATGGGCAAGCCAACAGTTACGTCTTCAAAGCTATTCTAGGTGTCCTGTTGATGTTTTTTTCACTTCTTTGACTTGAAGGACAACTTAGACTCAACAGATCACACCTAGAGTATTTGGTCACATACTACACCAACTGTTGAATTACAACTAGCATTTACTAACTTTTGTCTTCTTACACTTCAGGCCTACAGAACCCATAAACCATACTCTGGATTCACTGCTGAAGTTTTAGTTTCTTACCTTTGTAAAATAAAAATTTTATTTCATAAAAAGGACTGAAATATCAAAAAGTCAACGTGTACTTTACACTGGGTTGATCAATAGATGCCTGGCAGTGAGATACAGAAACTAAATGCTGCTCAACAGAAGGAAGAATTTTTGATAGTTTGTTCTTCAGCAAGGACTTAAAACATAGATAGTTGCAACTGTGGTACACCATCTTAGCTAGCTAAAAGTACCTCACTTTTGTCAATACAGATTTATACTGAGACCAGTTCCAGTCTTAGTTTGTGCTTGTTTGGTTTGTCTCTTCCACCTGAGACCTGGGCTAGAAAATTTCCTAGTCATTAATCACCTTTGATAAACACATAAAAACTACTGAGAGAGCTACATCACACACTGTTAGTAAAGACAAAAAAAATTACACAGGACTATGCAGATTCTTCCAACAGCATTGCTACAGCATTTTAGTGCTGAAAGCTATTTTACCAGTGAAAGCACTTTTTATGCCTGTAAGATAGTGTCATGGTAGCATCTGGAGCACAACAGAAACTTTACCATGCAGATTTTCAAATGTTGAGAAATGTTTTGTGAAAGGTTTGCTATTGAGGGCATGCCTACAAGGTGGCTAAAAGTAGGCTGCAGCTTGCATAAACATATCCAAGGAAAGCATCAGTTTGCTAAGGCGAAGGCAATAGTTGAAGCAAGGCCACTCAAGTTCAGTGTAAGGTGACCACCTGCGTTATGGGCTTCCACATAGATTCTTACCCCACATAAAGTTCTTTTCTGTGGCAGATGCACAGTTGGTGTTTGAGTTGTCAAAAATTAAGTTACTTCAACTGCGATCAGAGTATGCAGAAGGACATGAGAGGTCATGGGCTGGATAAAAATGGAATAGCTAGTGAGCAGATAGTTTTACATTATTTTAATTGTTAAATAGCAAGCATGTAATTTTAAAACAATATTGGCACAGCTTAAAACCCTATCTCAAATCCAGCACAGTGATCTCTTGTTTCTCAAATCTGACCAGTGATGGCAGGGGAATAACTTTTCTCTGCATGGAGAGAATTCATGGCTGGAAGGGTGGTGGCACAAACAAACCCCTTCACAGCTAGCAACGATTTTCCCACTGGAATGCAATGCTGGTGCCTCTGTTCTGTTCCAGGACAACATACTGCAGGCAAAACTAGTTGTCACATCTACTGATCCACTACCTCTGGCATGTGTGGAGCTGCCCAGCAAGTACATGACCTGCTACCACCATGGCCAAGGAACATGGGACCGGGTGGGAGGTGGAAGAGTTGTGTCTGTACTAAAGGAATGAGACCTAGCAGACATGAGAAATCAAATCAAAATAAAATAAAGTAGAATGGATGGATAAAAATGGAAGTTTTTCTTGCCACACAGTCTGTGTAGAAATTAAAAAAATAAAATCACAGGATCATAAGGTATTTATTGTGGTACATTAGAAGACCATTTTTGTCTCTTTAAGAATTTACAGCAGCTCCTCACAGTTTCTTTCTAAACAGTCTCACCTTTTTACCATTTCAAATACAAATTGCTTACATGCAGAATATACAGTATGTACTTAGTATTCATGTGGGGTTTTTGCTGGTAAGAATTTTTTTCTTTTACTTTGATAACACTTTCTTAATTTGGAAATAAATCTAGTTTTATATCTTTTAAAACATAAAAATACAGTTCATTTACATGATTGTTCTCCCTATGAATCATGTAATATACACTGAGAATATGCTAGCAGGGAAAACTATTCTCTTTTTTCCTCTGTGCCATATTATATATCAGTTTCTGCAGCAATAATTTAAACTCCTAAATGTTGCTAATGAAATTCTCTATTATAGTTCTGGGAAAGAGATATTTAAATACATAGCTTCTGAAACATATGGGCTTGGGAAATGTTAAAAATGTGGCACAGAATTCCTTGAATTAAAAGAAGCTGTATTGAAAAAAGTATATTGTCCATGAATTCTGCATGTGGAATTATTTTTTAATAGATGCTTCTGATATATGATTCTGAAACCTGAAACCCCCTTTTTTGTCCCTCCCTCCATGATATATCCACCATTAGAAAGCCCATCTATAATAACTGACAACCCAATAGTTCTCAGCTTATTTGTTTTATGAGCTGAAACACACCATCTAATCATCACTCATACTCGGGGCTGTCTCTCAAAACTGCTGTAACAACTGTTTCATTCTAGACAGAATATTCCAAATTATCTTCTTTTTACTGGACTTCCCAATCTGTTGTCTAATGCTTCAGGAAAAAAAACCAGCTGATAAAACAGATTCTGAGTGAGGAAATGCCTGACTGAATTTTAAAAATTGTTCATTGGCAGTTAGAAACTCATAGTATCTCATTTGGCAGTAATGGACGCTGAGCTTGGAGGGACAAGTAAAGAATTAACTCACCTGAATCTAGTCAGGGATAGAGATTGGAGTTTTTTTCTTCCATTCACTGGCTATACATGTTCCATCATATGGCAAGCATGCTATAAAATAAAGTAAAAATAAGATTAGTTTGTGTAAGGACTTCTAAATATAGAAAAGAGAAAAATGCTGTTTTATCTAATTGTTAAAGACACTGCTAAAAGATCATGATTAACCAATGCAGTGTGGTGAGAGCAATATGAAGTAGGTTAATCATCTGGAGCTCATGCAAACCCTGTTAGCTTCTAGTTAGTCTGTTCCCTAAGGTATAAACATAATTTGAATTTCAAAAAAGAGCTTAACAGAACATAGCTCTTTCTTTTTTGTTAAATAAGGACTTGGATCATAAAAAAATCAACTTTACTGTATTTTCTAAATTTATGTGTAATTATCTGATCTGAGCTAGTAGCCTAAAATTGAGTCATGTGAATATTCCCCGTTAGTTCCGGAGAAGGCAGCGGTAAAGCTCCCATCAAGTTTTGAGTCCTTAGTCTAAGATACTATGTACTTTGAAATTCTCATAAAGACAGATGATCTCTGCTAAATGAGAAAGCTTTTGTGCTATGCTATGTTACACTTCTATGCTCCATTCCATGGGGATATAAATCCATACTCCATCAGTGAAGTCAATGTAGCTAATTCATACCACCTGGGCATCTGACACACAAAGAAAATTAGCTACAAAATGATTTCCCAATGTAATATTCATAAAAATGAAAAGAAAACCTCAGAGGGAAAAAATTGTAATTCAACCCATGACCATGTATATAGAAAAGCAGCATTTCTTTTCATGGTATTTCTTTTTAATTCTAGATTGTAAAAATTCCAAAACTCAGATTTTTCCTCTCTTAACTGTTAATAAAATGTGTTGCTGTAGAACTGAGAAGCAGAAGTTTAGTGAGCAATAATAGACTATATTAAATCTAATTGATAGTAGGCAGCCATCAGGGATATTCATAACAAGAAGTGACCATAAAAATACCAAGCTCTTGCTCTGTATTTCTAGGATGTGTCACTGTTATATCTCAATTCTCCCTCCCCAGAATGCATTACATTTAAAAATTTCACTTTTGCATTGCTGAGCAAATTACAGCTTCCATCTGGAAATGAAAAAGAAACTTTTGTAAACAAAAAATATTCTTTTAGTTGCTTTTAAGTCCATCATGGCTGGATTTACTTAATTTCATGGCTTCAAAAATTACTGGTTTTGTAAATTTTATAGTAGTGAAGACAGTAACAACCTCACTTGAGTGACTAAGATTCTTGAGGCAAAAAACTTGTCTTGCAACTTCATTTTATCAAAATATCTAATAACAATTGAACAGCTAGTCTCACTATTATGCTACTAAAACATAATTGCAAAAAAACAAAAGCCACATTTTTATGCTTGCCTATTAAGTACTTACATCAGAACAAGTATGTTTGGGTAGCAATTCAGAGGGATTTTGATATACTGAGCACTAACTACAGTGTCTTCCGAAGGAAAGTCATGCATAAAGAAGTTACTCAGCTGTTGAAGATTCTGAATATGGAGAATAAAGGACTGTGCACCTTCAGAGTATAAAAGATGCTAGAAAGATAATCTTACATGCATTAAAGGCAGTGTTAGAGATATGCAGGGTTTTGTTGGGAGGGTGGGGGGAAGGTAAGGTAGAAAAATTCTGACAGGAAAACACCTAAACATCACAAAGATGAGAATATCGCCAATACAAATGACTGTTACTTGCTTTACAAATTTTTTAATGTTTTTACTAGACTCAGATCAGCAGTCAGCTCCTCAACATGAGTTTTGGATTCTGCTTTTCTGGAGAACCTAACCCTAATTTTCTCACAGGCATTATTTGGGGTTTTTTGCCTTTTCTACGTTTTAAAGCTGAACTTCTTTAAATGTTACAGGTTACACTGTCTTAAATATGTCTTGATTTCATACTTGTGGTTTTAGAAGTGGTTAGGAAAAATACAGGTGGCTAGGGAAGCTTACACATTTTTCTTGACAGATTTATGAAAATCTTTATGTTTCAGCCTAGTACTATTTTTTCTAAACAATGTTCTGATTGACTAAACTGACATCTTAGCAAAAATTAAGAAACCCAGTTCCGTTTGAGCCTTACTCCTAGCACATTCATCTATTAGTTACTCTGGACTTCCAAGATGGTGAATCAGCCACATATCCATATGAATCAGCTACATATCCAAGGCATATGTAACCTTGGAATTCACACTATTCTCTACATTAGATTAATATTTGCCCAATTTTCTAGAACAACACCAGACAAATAATGTTATCTTGTTGATTGTCACTGCTTTTGTCATTGTAGCTTATTTAAGATGTACACTTCCATAGCTGATTCTTTTCACATCTGTAATTTAGAAGACTAATTCTTTTCCCTTTGTAAGAGGACATGTAATTGCCATATACTCTCAAGAGCCTAAATTGACTTCTTCAGTCTGATTTTGTGCTTCCTTCAAATTATACTTTTTTAAAGAAGGAGAGGAAGGTGGAATATCAAATAAGCGAGTTTGGATTTTATGAATAAACCCCAAACCCCAGACTGTCAGTACACAGATGAAAATGAATTGCTTATTCAATACTTCTAAAAGTAATATAGGAAACTTGCATTTCTTTGTAAAAATGGAATGATCTGGGAACTGATATCAATTTTGCAAGAATGATATGTTAAACTAGATTTATTTATGTAGTGTCATTGAAAAGCTTCTGTGGTGGCTCATCATCCCACCCCACTCTACAAATCCTTGAAATTCAGCCTCCCCATATCTATTAATTCTCATTTTGCATACTTGTTTATACATAGCCCGTTCAGCCTTCTCCAGCAGAGGTATCAGGCTTGTAATGTGAAGGTTCATGGATGCATGAACATTTGAGCTTTAATTATTTTATCCAAATAAGTTTCTTCTACTTTAATTACAATATAATTAGCTTTCAAAATATGATATATGTCTTTAGAAAGCACAGTGAGGGAAAAATAGGTATGAAATAAAATCTTACTAATTGTATGCAAAATGAAAAAATAATTTTTATAGAGTGGCTCATGAGGGTCATCATAAAGCAGGGGGGGAAAATCATGTAATCTTTTAAGGCACAGAGATTAACTATTTGGAATTCCTTCCAGCAGGCAACTAGATTAGTAATAGATACTAATGTTCTCAAATACATGGTAATAATTGATATAAGAAGATAAAAGACACTGCAAAATTAATCAAGAAAGGAACTTCTTTCTTAACAGTAGGTCAGCATATTGACATACAAATTAAGAAATAAGACCCTCTTAATTTAACAGTAATTTTTAATCAGAGGCTGAAATACCAAATAATACATTTGAGATAGTATTGCAGTTAGCAATTGATTTGCTGTACATACAACAATATTCAGGGCAAAAGAAAATATAGCCTGTTGCACTACACAGTGAATTAGCAGAGTAATTAAGTGAAGAACTGTATTAAAGCCCATGTCTAGCAAGGAACTGCCCGTCTCAAGCAGCTAACTAGTATGATCAGTTTTCACATCAAACTACAGTATTTTTGGAGCACAGATCAGCATCAGGAGGGAATCAATAATGCTACAATGGTGAAAAGAGAATCAGTCCTCCGTTTTATGCAAAGGACTATGAAAGGAATTAAAAAAACAATGGAAATTGTAAGCATATTCAATTGTTCAATTGAGTTAAAATAGTTAAAAACAAGCAACTACTTTTTTTTTTTTCCCCCAATTGTCAAAGCATCAGATGTTATTTATTCTTTCACCTGGCAAGCAGAGACCAGTTGTTCGGATGTCAGTTGTGGAAAAAAATCATTGTGTGAAAGTTAAAATGCTCACTGGAAAAGCACAGTTCAATTAAGCATAGTCTGCACAGATCAGTCAGAGAAGGTCATACTTTACTGACACACAGGAGTACTGTGAAGACATTACTGCCATGACTGATGAAAACAATTCAGCAGATTTATGATACCCTGATTTAACAATGCCCTTCCCTCAGAAATTAATGACTATAGGAGAGTGTTAGGACATAGAGTAAATGAAACTGCTAGTTAAAAATAAGACCTGGAAAAAATGCATTTGAAAGCTTGTTTTTTCAAGTTGTTTTGGGAGGAATTATGTAGGTCTAAATCAAATTTCTACTACACCCATATCATTTGGTTTGAGACAAAGATACCAGTTCTTCCCTTTTAAACGGCAAATTAATTTCAGGGACATTACGTTATCTAGAGGAATCGGTAGATGACAAATGTAAGTCTATACAAAAGTAAACCCATATAAAGTTATAACCTGCATATACCTTGGATAGTAGTCCCATTCAGAATGAAGAAGTGTGAAACATCACTGAGCTGTGCCCTTCTGTGTATTATTACTAAGGACAAGGCATCAGGATCTTGCACTATCCAAACTAAAAAACAATGCAAACATGGACCTGTTTCTGTTATTTAAGATACTTAAAACAGACCAGCTGGGCAGCCATTTATCGTTGGAAGATAATTTTCTATTGTCCCATGCCAAAACATGAGATCTTTGCCAAGTCTTTGGACAAGCTCAAGTGTAAATTAACTGGTGTATACTTTCAGCAACTTTCTGAATGCCTGCCTGGAGGATACAGATGTATAGAATTCTTTTTAATAAATTCTGTCAGTGCCCTCAGTGGAACAGAAAATCTTCCTATACAAGTATTAAGCTATGTGATACAGCAAGAGCAGATCTAGTACAGAAATTTAAGAATATTTGATGTCACAGGGAAGGTTTCATCATCTATGAAATGCAGCAAGTTTTCAGAGTAATTGCTGAAAAGCTCTATCAGATCCACATTAAAAGTTCTTTTAAGATTTCCCTGTACCTGAAACTTGTGTTATTACTGAAGCATTTAAGTCACATAAAAAAGAATGTCAGTTTTTCTCCTAGACAAGATTTGAAGTAATCAGAATTACTGTCAGTATTGTAGAAGCTAAAGAAACTAGAGCAGATGGAATGACACCCCTGTGTGATTATTTTTGAGCAATGGGAAAGGTATAGTTCAGGTATGGGTGAGCACTCCAGCTCATTATCATTTTAACCAAGCCATTTTTATGTAAAGGTTTTAAAACAGAACCAAGTTACCATGGAAACTGATTGAAGCAAAGATTTACTGTAAATTCTTTTCTTGACAATGATAACAGGATTGACAGGTGGGCTGTAAAAGGAAAATGAGTTCAATATAGAGTTAGGCATGATGGTCTGTTTTCTCTTAATAAAAGTGTTGCAATTTTTAGCTCTGCTTTCTCTACTATTTTCTACAGTGATATATTGAACATATTTCTTAAAAAGCTCTCACCTGAATGAACCTCTTATTTTGTCATAATCTTATTTGAAAAGGGATGTATGTGCTTTAGAGAAAAGAGCTGAAGGGCAGGGCACTACACTTATTTTCCCAGATTATTATGTCTTGCCATAATCATCAGGGAGGAGGGGCCATCACTCAGGAAATGCTTTTGCATAGAGTGCCCTTTGCCACCAATATTTATATTTTAGTTCTGAAATATGCTCCAGGTACCTTCACATCTTAACACAGCATTCCCCTTGTACAATATGAAAGAAGGTAACAGGGGAATTAAGTGGGTTTTGTGAAGAAATAGCCCATTTCCCTTTCTCATAAATTTTAAAATCTATCTATTTGCTGCAATCCTCTTCAAAGCCAAAATGATTTGGCTCTGTAAATATCTTTCTTAGTCTGATGGATGATGGTAAGAATAACAGAGATTAGAGTACACAGCCCCTAAAACATAGTGCCAGAGTTATAAGAAGGGAAATTGGCAGAGAATGAACAGCAGAGTTTGTACCTTTCCCACTTGGAATAGTTAGCTGTCAGCACTGGAAAAGATTTCACCATATGAATATGCAATATTTTTTTAATTCTGTGCCGGATGTTTCTACCTGCTGTGCTTGATTTCAGAATCTTGTGTTACCATCAGAGGAAAATAGTCTCTTTTCCAATATAATTTTCTACCAAAAGGAAGGCTGGAGAAGGGGGAGATCATTACTTGAATTCATCCTGATACTTTTCTAGCCCAAACTTACTTCTTCTTGGTTCCAGCCTCCAGCTGGAGCTGTGTTTGTACATGCTCTCCTAACATAAGCCATAAAACAATTTTCTTCCAGACTTTAAGAGGTTTGCTGTCATCAAGAGTCAGAGTTGGTCCCAGTACACTAGAACCACAACAGACAGTCACCTTTTCCAGCATGTTTGCCTCACAGCTAAAAGTAATGGCAACAGCTGGTTTTGTTGTCAAAAGTAAATATACTTCTCACCTTCAGTCTCTACCTTCCTCAGCACTGTGGGGTGGGGACATGACAGATGGTTCCTGTTAACTAATACAGATAAAACAGTATTTGGTGTATGGCATAAATTTCCAGCCAAATAAGAATGCTTTTCATTGAATATTCTCCATAGGAAAATCTGGATACCTTAATAAAATGTGGCATGCTCTAAGGGAACACATATTACCTGCTAAAGTATATGAAGATGAGACTGATTTTAGAACTTTGTGGTAAATGATGCACTTGTCATAAGTGAGTTTTGATGACTGTGTTTATTATATGTAAAGCATTTTGGCAATGAGACAAAGGGAAACATGAATCTAAATTCTGCTCTTTCTAGGCTAATTACATCTTGGATTTAGGTCTCTGTCCACCATAAAATATTTGGGTGTCTCTAAGCCACAGAAGGCTGCCAGTCCAGCCTCAGCATCAGGCAGGTGTGTGCACAGGCTTCTGCAGTCCCTGAGACTGGACATGCAAGGTCTCCTTGCATTAAAGCGTAGAACCATTTAAAGGAAGCCATTTTAATTATTTCTATGCTTTTTCTCTTCATTCTGACATAAATCCTCCTGGGAATGGACAAACAAATACAGCTGTTGTTCTTCTCAAGCAAATAAATTCTCCATTAATGTAAAAATTATTTCAAATATATGCTCTTAATTTTAGAAGAGGTGTCCCAATAGTCTACATTTTCATTCAATTAAAATTCCTTGGCACAATTGTATGTTCCCAAATTTTAGATATTTTTCATTCACGTGTCATTTCAAATAATCATCATCAGATTCCGCATACAGGTGTTTAGAATTATCTTGGACTTCACTAAGGAAATCAGAGGGTTAGAAATAAAAATGTTGGTGATAGTTAAGTTCATAACACAGGACAATACAATTTTAATTTACAAACTCTTGCCTAAAGCCATGATTATTCAAAAGGTAAGGTGGGGAAAAGAGGCACAAGACATGTAGGAAAATGGAAAAAGCCAGGATACAAGTTCTGGGAGGACAAAAAACCAGCAAACAACAAAACCAAAACACAGCAAAGAGTGATAAAACAGAAAAGGGAACAGACAAACCTCCATTAAACTGCAACTTGCAAAACTGCCATTTACAATATACGGATAATTCTTCCAAGCCTGATCAGAATTCTGTGAAAATCACTGAACCTTGCAGAGATGTCTCAGATAGGCACCTTGCTGTAAATTTCAAGGTCAGGCCTGAAAGAAGACAGGTAAATGCTGCAACTAAACTAGCCTGTGGCACATCTAAGTATGACTGGCTCCTCTAACGGTGTTGCTTAGGCTTACAAAGGATAACTTGTCAAACACTACTAGTTTCTGTTTCTCACAAACTCACATGTTTTGGTTGTAAGACACGCATTGCTTCTACATGTTTGTGTTGTCGCATTTTATATAGAGAAAATGTAAATTAGTAAAAAATAGTGGTTAGCAATATAAAAATATGTCACTATTCACATCTGCAAACTTATTACATCAGTACTTGACCCCAAGTCTCTAATTATTCTGTTTCCATGGAAGGCAGAAAGAAGAGTAATAAAAAAAAATAAAGGTCTTTCGTTTACCTCTATGTAACTCATGGATATTTGTCAATGCAGGTTTATCAACACAGAGTCCACACTATTTTTGCATGTGACAAGGAGACAAGCAAACAGTGGAGAATGGCAGTAGATATGATGCAGATAAACAAGAAAGAACGATTAAGGACAAAAAGACAGAGCAGTGTCTAAAACTTCAGGTAAGGAATTCACTTGATTCTGTATAGAGTGTAAAATGTACAAAGAATTGTTTCAAATAGTTTTGTTTATCTTGCCCTCCCCAGTATTTCTGAGAATTACTGCTCTATGTGTCTATGGACTTATGTACACACACACATACATATACCCACCTTACACCCAATCACACAATGAATTTACCTTTTGAGAAAAATTGCCATTACCCTCAGTGCACATATTTACTATACTGGTATTTGACATTTCCTTTTAAAAAATCTATTTTCTGTATTTCATTTTATTTCCTATAAATAAAACATTGAACTACTTCCTACAGGAAGTCAAACAAGTAACATTTTGAAAAAGGAGTAAAAGATAATTGTGCTGTGTATTACTGTTCTTTCTCAACAGTTCCAAGTTCTCACACCTTACAGTATACTATCCTCATATTGATCTCTTGGGGCATTGTAAGTCCACTGCAGAAAAGTAACATGTTCTTACCCGGCTCTCCCTTCCTACAGGTGACAGGTGGAAAGCTCATTTAGTGCTTGGGCACACTTATATTTCCTAAGCATGGCTTGAGAGGAATAGAAATATATTTACCAAAGAGCAAATCTGGAGTAACAGTGAACAAAAATTCATCCTTTCCTCCTCTGCTCTCCTGCTTTGGAGAGAATTGCTGTACTACTTGTAGTGTGACAGTAGGAGCAGTAAATTGTAGTGCAGATTCTATATTCTCTATAACCTAAAACAAGCTGGAAAACTAAGCTAACTGTATGTTATCTGATGTAACTGTTCATGACAGAAACATCCTATTAACTTTTGATATATACTTACTTATAGAATAGACTGAAATTACATTTTTGCCACAAACAGAAGCTGGAAAGAAATTCATAACTAACATATTTACTTGCTTAACCCTACCTCTCCCCTTCTACTCACAAAACTAAAGTTAACTTGAGATGCTGGTATAACAACACATATGAAGTATTAAGAAATTTTTACTTGCTGTATTTTGCATTCCTGAGTAGCATTGTCTGCCTATCACATCCATTGAGTATATCCATGAAACAGAAATCCCTTTAGAGTTTGACCTTGTACAAGTGCTTAACCGAATTACGAAGTGCCTATGTTATGCTTATATTTAACTTTCATAGAACATCATGTAATGCTTCCAGACAGCATGTTCCAGTCGACTGACTCCAAACCTAGGGAAATTCACTACTGAAATAACATATTCTATGAATCCCCCAGAGCTCTAGACATTAAAACCAAACAAACTTAAATCCCCAGTAAATCCTTCCAAATTATATAAATACCATTACTGTTACATCATAGTAATGATATGTTGCACAATTCATGGTAATGCAATATTGTGTTCATGATAACTATTTTGAGGTTTGGTAGGATTCCCACACATGGAGGGGTTCTGCCTATTGCTGTGGATGCTGGTGATCGATAATTCTTCATGTGTGCAGAGTATCAGCAAGGATGCCTCTAATGGGAGAAGCAGCATCAGACAGCTGGAGTTTCTCTAGGACATGCAATATTCATACTTACAAACTTGGAAAGTCATATTGTAAAAGCTACATGATAAAAGATGCTGTGTGGTGTTACAGCTGATTCTATTTGCCATATGGCATGATATTATTTTGTATTACCTTAGGGGCTGACTAAAAGAGAAAGGAAAACAGAATGCACTCAAGATATATAGAATAATAAGGGCGAATTGCATAGTTCTTAATTATATCAAGAAGGTCTGTAACTGAAATGGAGATGGAAGTATGTACAAGAGTTGAAAGTGTGCTATATTACTTTCCAGCTACTGAAAAGTAATAAACTCTATCAGGAATATTTAGACAGGAAGAAATTTCTAGCCTCTATATTCAAAAGCCTACAGGCAACCTCAAAGTAGGTTGACTCAGAACTCAGCAATATTATGTGCTACACACATTGCCAAAATATGGTTTTCCATCAAAAATAGTTTTACATGGGGTAGGATGGAGAAAACATTAAATCAATATCTCTAAAAATGAGAGCCCGTATCCACAGCTATAATGAAATCATTAAATGAATGATTAGAACAATAAAGTGGGGGAGTATTTGCTGAAAACAATTAAAGAATAATAATTAATTGTGTCTGTTTGATATCGTGATAAATAAACTGTTCACAGTGCCAAAGAAATTACAAAACAAACAACATCTCCAAATTTAACAATGCATCAGAATTTACATTAATGTGGCCAAAACTTAAGCAAGATTTCAGGAAAGAAGGTGCAATGAAAAAATACTTTGTATTTCATATGGCAGTATTTGCCTGCAGATTCTGTTCTTCCCGTGCCAGTAAATTGAGCTTCACCCCTCCCTACCCTGGAGTGCCATATTTTGGAGCTGTTGTGTCACTCCAGCCAAGGTTCGATTATTCTTTGGGAGCCATTCTTCAGTCACTACTTAAACTTTAGATGACAAATTATGTGATCCCAAATAATGGAAACATAAAGGCTTGATGGTTTTTTGAACAGTTTGGCTCTAAATGTCCATAGATGAGGCATTTCAAGATCTGTTACAGGAACTGAATATTTTCAAATTATTCATAATTGTACAATACTTCAAAGATGACATCTTCAAAACTATCATCTATTCAAGTGTTCAGTTTGAGCAGCCAAACAGTTATGTGATCCCAAATAATGGAAACATAAAGGCTTGATGGTTTTTTGAACAGTTTGGCTCTAAATGTCCATAGATGAGGCATTTCAAGATCTGTTACAGGAACTGAATATTTTCAAATTATTCATAATTGTACAATACTTCAAAGATGACATCTTCAAAACTATCATCTATTCAAGTGTTCAGTTTGAGCAGCCAAACAGTAGATTGCTCCCTCAGATCTTCATCAGGAATAAATCACAAAAATTCTAGTACCTCTCAATATTTCCGATTATGCATCATGCATTTTGCATATGTTAGTTTTTACCAGCTGTATTTTTATTTTTTTGGTAAGTATTCAATTGACTCCACATCATGTAAAGATAACAGAACCTTGCAGTAAAGTGAATAGAGGATTATGGCTATGTGGCTCTTGTAAGCTTGTCCTCACTACCATAAGGCACTGGGTGTATTTTACCAGTCTCAAGGCTTGACACTACATTGGTTTGCATTTGTAAATACTTGCTGCCCAGTGATGGCAGGAGAGGCTGAGCTGCAATTACTGTGCAAATTATTCAATCCATTTTAATTTCTCAGATAATATTGACACCAACTCATGGCACATTCTACACTGTATTATCAAAAATCTATGTAGTTTTCACACATTTCAGTCTCTATGCCACCCATGCTTCTGTTCCAGCCATAAAAAAGGCTGATGGTAAAAATTACTGATGTCACTAAAAGGGGGTTATTGTTCAGTGAGAGATAAGGAAAGAAAGGGAGGGAGGGAAGGAAAAAGTCAGCTCTTACTATTGTGCTTGAGGGTGTTCTTCCTTTTTAAGTGAGCAGGAACCTTGAATATGAGTTAACTGACAGCTCAGGTTTAAATATTCCATGTTGTAAATAGACTTGCTGAATTACCAATCATTTGTCTATTACTACCTTCTTTAAAGGAAAGCTGTTTATTATTACAAGAAAGAGTAAAATTTGTGGATCTTTTTTTCTTGTAAGAATGTATTCAAATCCATACTAACAAAAGATAACTAGTGTTTGACAGAATTAATGTTTACCTTACCCCAATACATTGAGAATTTACAACTAAATTTTAAATACTTTGATTTTTGCTATTCTGATAAACTCTGTTACCTTGACAACATGCATAAATGAATGCATTAGTTCATGATAAATTTTCAGTGCAGCAGTTTTAAATTGGTAATGGAAAATAACTTTTTAAAAATACTTAGTAATTTCTTCTCCAAAGATCAAAACGTTTAATTAAATATGGGAAATGGAATGTCAGTATAAATTCTTCCACCTCAAATCTTAGCAGAGAATGGCAATTATTTCTACTATTATTTTTTGCTAAATTTACCAACTATTCATTTGAATCGAACAACTCAGAAAAACATCAACAAAATGATAAATGGGAGAGTTTAGGAGTGTCAGTCAAGGAAAGAATCAAATTGATCGTGACAGTATTATAGAATAATATTGATTATCTTAGATGTGTAAACATTCAAGGTCTTCAATTAGTCCAAGAAAACTCAGGCCAAAAATTTGCTTTGCCTCAGAGGAAGAACATTCAATGGCATTTTGCAGGAAAATCAGTAGTAAAGTGGTTTTTTTTAAGTAACCAAGGTTGAATGGTGACTACATCTTGAGAGAATTTCAGAAAGGACAGAATCTAAAAGTCATGACCTATTCAAGAGTCACTGTACACTATAAAACCATACTGTTGGTTTCACATCCTGGTTTTAGTGAAAATGCAGTATTAAAAAATTTGACACAGTGGTTATATAAACTGGAATAATAAAACTGTTAGTATGGTCAAACTCGGATTTCCACTTCCAAAGGCATTACTAGGCTCAATTTTATAAATACACCTCTACTCAAAAACTTGAAAAACAAGCAACTCCTCTGTGCTTTGGAGATGCCTAAGACCCAGCTAAATAACATTTATGTATATTTTAGGGTTCTTTTGATATATATTCAAATGTCTATTCTCATATGTTCTTCTTCTACATATCCTGCTGGATATTTGCAGTACATTATGAACAGATGTTATACCTGCTCTGCCTATTCATGTTAGAGGACTTGTGTCTTTGCTGAATTATGAAGGATTGAGGAAACCATGAGTGCACAACACAGTATAGTGTCACTGCTTTTTCTAGATGAAGTTATTCATAGCAGGTTATGAACCAGTGCTTCCAAACTTCTAAATCTAGGTCTTTTGATGCCAGTATAGCTCAAAGACTCTCAAGGTAAATGGTTGGCAAAGTCTCACATCCTGATCATCCAACATAATCTGTAGCTGAGAAGAAATACAATATCATTTGAAAGTATGAACCACAATATGCCCTTAATGGTCCAACAATGTTATTTGTAATAGCAGAAATTTTCAGGAGCAATTTTCAGTAAGCAGATCCCATTTTGCAAGTGAGGCTTTTTAACTGCCATGCTGAAATTGCACATTTGGCCAATCCACTCACTAGTACTGAACAGCTTCCTATCCTTTTTTTCCCCCCCAAGCATGTACATGTGTTCTTTTAATATACTGTGTACTTTCGAAGGAAAACAATTATTTGAAGTAAACAATAGAATCTGAAAAATTAACAAGACTAAAAGTATAGCACGTGTTGTGAGCAAGTTCATTTAATTTGAATGCTCATGTACCACGATGAAGGCTCTGCCACTCTTATTTACATCCTCATCTCCAAGAACACTACACCTCCTACTCAAGCTGCACCCTAAAACCAATATTAAGTGTTTTCGTGGAACAGACTAGTGAACTGCATGCTCAAACGATCCCTATAATACTTTATTTCTAAAGCCAGAGACTGCAATAACATTATTCTAGCAACAATTATGCTATAAATTGTACATAACTGTATAGAAATAAACCTGCAAGGCATCTAAGTCTCCATCAAAATGCAATAAAGTGGAGCATTTTTTTAAAACCAGAAAATGCAAGACTGAACAGGAATGAAAATACCCTTTTGAGATTCCTTGCTTATCCCACCAAAAGACCATCTGACTTCTATAAAGTGAGTTAAAATATAAGAGGTATAAATTCCTTTTTGCTGTTTAGAGTATTATCGATGTGGTTTTCTTGACATTGCAGATGACAGTAAATGTGATTAATGGCTGCTGATAATTGGAGTTTCATTCCAGTGGTTATTGCTTGTCACTAACAATTAATAGCTCCACAAAAACCCCATTCATTTCACAATATTAAAAAATGATGGCTGGTGGGAATTATGCTAAACTAGCACTTTCAATTAGATTTTGAATTTTATAGTATATTGAATAACAGTTTATGGTTTTATAATAGCAGTAATGGCTTATTGTTGCAGGGTAATCGCTCTCATTACATGTATGTTTGTCTGGAGAATTACAATTTTTATAGTCAGATTAAAATGAGTCAATTACATGTTAACATTTCTTTAAAAGTACAGAGTGTTTTGGTCTTAATCAGTAAGGAAGGTTTGGAATATCAGTTACATCAGGTTTGTCCCAATATTTGATAGGCAAGATGCAATGTTTAAGGGATGCATAAGAAGTTTCCGTTCCTTGGTATCAAGCACAGCTGGTATGGCACATTGCACAGCCACCCAGTTGCAGGTGTCCTGCCTACAGTTGACTGGGCTGTAGATATAAGGCAGTAACTTATATCTACAGGTAGGAAGGGAAAGATACAGATTTTTGGAGAGTCACTGAGAGGCATCCTCACCTTTGGCCTTTTCTCTATTAACTATCTTCCTACTGTCAGAAGGAAAAAAAATACAGCTACCAAAAATAAAGCTACCAAATTCATCAGGCATTACAAACAAGGAAGTTATCCTCATGTACTACAAGGTAAGATGAGAACCTGTTCCATGAATTATTTTAGCAAACTAGATTAAGGAGAAAGTCAGGAATAAAATTATGGTAATTCTAACAAAATACCAAGTCAAAACTGCTGCCCATTGCATATTCTATTTTACATAATAATTCTCCATCCAATGCTGGTCATTTCCAAGTCAATGACAAATTCTGAATGAAGTCAATGAGAACAGGATCAATACCTTTCTTATTACTATTTGATTAGTTTGTGCAGGTTTGCAAAAGTAGAAAATCACTGCTAGTGATAAAGGAACCTCCAAAAATGTACTTGTTTGTCTCACTGGAAAAATGATAATGTGAAAGTTTGGATGATTATATAGATAGATGTAAAACCTTTCTGATATACTTTACACCTGGCCTTCAGAGCATCTGTTCAGAAGTTTTTACATTAGAGTTTCATGATACTTCTATTAGTGATTTTTTGTATATTAGCATCTCAGAGCCCTAATTAGTATTTCTTCTACTGTGGCAGGGGCTGTGCAGACCAGGTGAAACCACGTGCAGAGTAAGATGGGACTAAATAGAAAAAGAGCGAGTTTTGCAATTCCCAAGGTAAATTTTGGCTAAGTGTAGGTTAGGTGTAGGTTTAGCTCTGGAGAGAAGGACCTGGGGGTCCTGGTGGTCAACAAGCTGTCCATGAGCCAACAGTGTGCCCTTGTGGCTGAGAACGCCAGTGGAATCTTAGGATGCATTAGGAAGAGTATTGCCAGCAGGTTAAGGGAGTTTGTCCTGATCCTCTACTCAGCCTTCATGAAGCCACATTGGGAGTATTGTGTCCAGTTCTGGGCTCCTCTCTACAAGGACATGAAGCTTCTGGAGTAGGTCCAGCAGAAGGCAACAAAGATGATTAAGATACTGGGACACAATCTTACGAGAAAAGGCTGAGGGAGTTGGGCCTGTTTAGCATCAATAAGAGATAACTGAAAGGGAACCTCATTAATGTCTATAAGTATTTGAAGGGAGGGTGCCAAGAGAATGGAGCCAGGCTCTCTCAGTGGTGACAAGTAATAGGACAAAAGACATGAGCAGAAACTGATGCACAGGAAGTTCCACCTGAACATAAGGAAGATCTTTACTGTGCAAGTGACCACACACTGGAACAGATTGCCCAGAGAGGTTGTGGATTCTCCCTCACTGCAGATATTCAAGAACCATCTAGACTCAATTCTGTGTCGTGTGCTCTAGGATGGCCCTGCTTGAGCAAGGAGGTTGGACCACATGACCCACTGTGGTCCCTTCCAGTCTGACCAGTTCTGTGACTGTGTTTTTTTTAGAACAACTGTTCTTTTTCTTATAATTTCTTTTCAATTCCCAGCTTTATTGGGAAAAGAAAATATTAAAAAAAAAAGCCATTGAATAAATTCACAATTGTGATGTAAAACATCATGACTAAGGAGCAGAAAGCATACACCGTGTATGTCAGGAATCTGATGGAAAAGGACACAGGAGTTAAAAAATGCAATGCAGTTCTATTCTTTTATCTAATCTAATAAACCTTTAATCTTTATATTGCAAAACACAAATTCTGGCATTGCAACTCCTCTGGATCGAATTCTAATGTCTTATTCAGACAAATCATTTTCACTGCTCAGTAACTCTCAGGTTTGATCATACCTACAAAGGGACTCCCATAATATATATCCCATATCCAGCACTGAATTTACTGAGTGGGGGTTACTTATTTTATCACTGAAGAATTTCTGGAAACATAATATTACTGCAGATCATCTGCCTTAATACTGCTTCACACCTGTGATCTCCACCTGAGCACACTTTGGTTTCCAGAAGACAGTGTCAGTTTGTTTTCAGTATCTGCAACAGTGCTCTAATGGGTATTCCGTGGTGTGGCAGGTGACTTTATAGCTGTATGACTTGAAAGGTGTCTCCCTAAAGAGGTGTTATTACTATAATTTGGAGCTTTCAAAAGGTCCTTTTCATTATAAGCAAAAGTTTCACCTTGAAAATTCAGTTTCCTATGCTCATTTAGAATAAGCCTTTATGGACTAAAATTCAGACTTTGTATTCTGTCCAGTTGTTAACCATAGTAAGGTTGTGCTTGTGCTGATGTGATGTGAAACTGAGATTATATTTCATCCTCCATATTAAATTAGAATTTTTCTTCTGGCTGCAATTATGGAATCAAATCTACATTTTTAGAATGTGGGGAGAAATATTAGAAAATCTATGTTAGTGAGTCATCAAAGTTTTAAATAATTGTTGTTAAATGATTCTATTATTGGGTGGGAGAGTTTTGATTAGAATTTTTTAGACATGCTCCATCCTCACCTATTGACATTCTTACAATTATTGGAATAGAAGTTACTTTTTTGTTGCCATCCTTTTCTCATAGCATCTCAAATGTTGGATACAGATCTATTTCAAAGACTTAGATTTTCTGAATGATGGTGCATCGGAACACTTAATGAGCTCAGATGGTTTGGATACAAATGGTTTATAATAGAGAAGTGTGATACAAAATACAGATTGGTGATTCAATTACTGTTTTCAAAATGCAGTATTTTACAAACACATATGGGAATTAGACATTTCCTTGAAGCTAACTCCAGGGGCATGGGACAGCCTGTATATCTGGGCAGAACAAGGAATGTCAGAACTTCATTTGTCATCCTTTTTTGGATGTAGATTCTGTGTGCCTTTCTCATTCTCAAGTACCCAACAGTTTTAGTATGCCTTGGGCCACCAGATACATTCAATAGCATAAAACTCATCAAAACACACATGCAAAAATTTAGAAGCTGAGACCCAGCTGTTTGCTGCTTTGAAGAATTTTTTATTTTTTTTTTTAACTATGAGTACCACCTGTAAGTACTGAGAACAGCAAAGCCAACAGAATATATAAGTATAAGCAGAAAGGAGGAATAGGCCACATAAATATGCTTTTGTTCAAATGAAATTGATGTTGTCAGAGCATGTTTTATAAACTCAGCCAAAACACCTTCTAGGAAAGCTCTCACTAAAGCATTTGCTACTCCATCTTTTCAGGGAATGTCGTGTATTCAGTGTCTCTGTCCAGAAAACTTCTTGTATTGCTATGTAGTGAAGTGGAAATAAAATCCCCCACATGATGCACTGTACTCTGGAACACAATATCTAACATCAGAGATGATGGTCCTATTTTGCCTTTACTCTAAAACATAAGACTTGTTAGAATTTGGGGATTTTCTGCTTGTTTACTATTGGTAAGTATATGTTATGACTATTGTTCTGGAGAATGTAATCAGATTAATAGAGGAAATTGAAAAGTTAACATTTTAGTGCTGCTATGTTTGTGCTTACACTTTGTACCTTCATCCTAAACTTCAGGAGAAACAATTTTTACACTGCCAGTGTAAAAATTGTCTTTTCTACTCCTGTGTTACACACACAAAAAATACCCCACTCAAAAAGAGTTTGTCTAATTTGCGACAGAATGCTCATCAGTATTTGCTATAATTTCACAACAGGAAAGACCACATAATTATACTAAGGAGTTTTTGACAGAGGTCTGTGTCAGTGCTTCTATATTCACATCACTGTTACTATTATCAGGTAAATGGATTGCAGGCATGTGCCTTCTCTCATTTGTCCTTCTTATTTTCTCTAACTTATGTTTAATAAGCAGACAAAGCTTCTCTGAGCTTTCCTAGCAGGAGGTAATTGTTCTATACTCTCTGCAGTTTTCTCTCCAGCACTATAACATACATCAGTTGCTAATGGTTAATTACTTTGTGCAATTGCAGTTCAGTCTCCTGAAGAGTCATATTGTATTTTGTGGCTTTAGCCTAGGAGAACAGAGACTCAAAACACACACATACTTACGAGTTTTTCTGAGCACTGGTCAAAGCAGTTCTTTGGCACATGGGGAGAGATTTGCAGACCTGACTTTTATTCCAGGTGGCACTTGACTTGATATTCAGTGATTGCATTAATGGCCAGAACAATTTATTTGAGCCTAACTCTGGCAAGTATGCCTTTTCCTCTCAATGATAAACTATTTATCCACTTCTACAAGAGGCTGTACATACCACTATAACTAAATGATTCAGTATTTCAAAAAATCACTCATTCTGTCTGAATTTTGCTTACATGTGGCTGAAACTAACAGTATTGGCGAGAGACAACTAATCAGCCCTGGAGCACTGTCAGTGCTATGAATGTAATGCTTGAATTAATTCATCCTGAAAAGTTAAGGAGTGCATTGTCATCCTTTGCCCAGACTTAGTTCAATAGCTAGTATTTAAATGTGCACACTGAAGAGAACAATTGTGGTTTGACCATTTTTACTAGAAATATGGCTGAGCCCTATGTACATTGAGTAAATTATGCCCAGGTGTCTTGGAAACCATGATAAACAGAACTTTTTGGAAATATTCCAGTGAACAGATTTTCTCAAGAAGATCTGTTTTCACAAACCAGAAGTATTTTCCTGCAGCATTTTGGATTTTATGAATTTTCACTGAATGGAAACCATATTCATAAGATCACTTGTCCAGATTCCTGACAAGTTGCCACAAGAGATCCAGATATATTTCAGATCTTTTTAGTTCGGAGCAAATATGGTGTTTTTAGAAAAACTGGGATCAATTCTTTGAAAATGGAAATCTTATTTAATAAGCTTTTTAAGGCATGTTATTTTCACTTTTTCATTCTCACATAGAGAATGACCTCTAAGAGGTACTTTAAATTTTGGAACTTGATGATGACCACTTAAAGGCTTTATAATACTGCAGGCAACTGCAGCCATGTTGTTATACAGCCAAGAAAACAAACCATACCAAACAAGAGAAGTCAGAGATGCTTTTTCAAATACAGAACCAGTGCAACTTTCAAGAAATAATTTTTGCCATTTTTGTCAGCTTTCTTAAATTTACCCAATATGCCTATGTCAGTTACAAATTGTTTCTACAAGAGCAGACTTTATCTTTTGATTTGTAGGACTATCAGTAATGATACGAACCCAGCAGAATAAAAGGCTTTTTTTCCCTCATACTAGATAGGGAGCTTAATTAGCAGTAATTTAATTCTGAGTGTAACTCTCACTTTGTCTGCCTTATTTGACAAAAGAGTTACTGCTGAGATATTTTGCCATATTTTTCCTTCCTATAGGAAAAATGTACCTTGAGCTCTTCCTCCTCTCTATTTATATTGTACTGATATTAAAACAAACCCATTAAAACCTTGTCTATAATTCATTGGGATTTGACTCGGATGAGAGTTCTTCCTCTTGAATTCACAAGGAGACAAGCTGGCCCAAAACTTATTTCCCTTATAAAAGAAGCAACCAAGCAGCAACCCTCAGACCTGAAAAAAAATGAAAATCAGAGGACTTTGGTTTTATGTTTTGGTTTGTTTTAGTTTTGTTTGGGTTTTTTTTCAATTAAGAAGAAAAATATGTTTGAGGGAAATGGACAAGTTCAGAAAATTTTTAAGGAACTTTTTAACCAGCTGAAATAAAAGAGATGACTTTTTCCATTTCTTCAAAGCAAAGTTTTTTGTCTTCCCTAATGCTAGGCTGCAAATACCAGGAGGGGAACTGCACAGTAATTTATCAGTACCTGAAAACACCTGAGTTTGCCATATGTTTCTTCTGTAGGGAGTTACAGTTCTGGGTTTCAGCTATGCAATGTTTCAGAGCGAATTGCATCAATTTCCATCACAGTGGAAGATCTCTTGCAGAGGAGATTTCACCTTAGCTACTATTCATAGAACTAGGCATCCTGGACAAAGCATGTGTAAACTTTGGGCTATTGTCTGGCAGCCTAACAAGACAAAATTCCTGTTAAATGTGCATTTCTCAGGATCACCACCTTTAAATGAGTCACTTAAGAATAAGACTGGCTGCATGCAGTTCTTTCAGCATATAAAAATCTGAACTGAGTTTAGTCTGCTGACAGATGGAGAGGCTGCACTACCCTTTGACAGAATAACACATAGCTTTTTCTTGCAGAATTTTTCTCTGCCTGGCATCTCACTTCCTTGGGGGCCTGAATACATTTGAACTGATACTGAATTAATAAAGCATAGAATTAAGTGCTATCAAACTGGCTGGTTGTCTTTGATTACCTCCTCTTGGAAACAATAATTAGAAAAGAAGCTCTTTAAATTTAATATTAGCTTTTATTTTTGAAAGAAGAATTTCTTCATGCTAAATATCTCCTGCAAGCATTATCAGATGGACCTATTTTTTAATATTTTTGTATTGTGGCTATTTTAGAAAGGTCAGTATTCTGAAGTATTCTGCAATTTATTTCAGCCATTCTGCATGACTAAGACATTTTATAAACTCAGAGTGTAAATGTAGATTAAGGTAACATGATAAATTTTGAAGAACATAATTGATGAAAAAGGTGGTTAAATGGGCAAAAATATCTGGGCACTGAGTGAATTTATATAAAATTCTAAACGTTTCCACAGTCTGTTATTGTTTTGATTAATCAGAATAAGCACCTTTTGTTTATTTTGCTTTTTTGAGGTAAGAAGACAGAGCAGACCTTCTCTTATTTTTGCTTAACATTAGAGTCAGTAGCCTTAAAATGTAAGGCTTCATGTTCTAGAACATTTATAAAGATTTAGCTTCCTAAACACTTCAACTTATTGTCTATAAAAAACTTCATATATTCACACTGATGAAGAAAATCCCAAAACATGTAGACTACGTAATTCTCTGAACCACTGCGAAGTGGCACTCATCTCAAATTTTCAGTGAGAGCAGGTTTTTTGTTTTGTTTAGAGAGCATAATTTCATTGGAAAATATTTCTGCTTAGAAACATTTCTCACTTTTTAGTGTAGACGTTGTAGCATTTGTGGTGGAAAATCATTCTTTGGCAAGAATGCTTTCTGAGCAAAGACACCATCACTTTAAATGACAAATACAGTAGCTGTTTTCCATTTGGAAATAAGCAAGAAGTACAAGATGTAAAGTACAAGAGAAATGTGCTTTAACTGTTGCCCAGTGGTTTGTTTTTATCAAATGAGAAACAGTAACAATGGGCTATGCGATTTTTTTTTCCAACTTCCATTCTAAGTGTTTCTTAGTGGCAAAAGCTGCGTGATGAAAGACAGGAGTATGCCAAGGTGGAGCTGAACAATTAAAATATACTCTACATGGATTAATTATATTGATAAATTGTTAGATTAAATCAAGTCACATTTTTGAAAAAAATTCTCAAATGAGCATTAAATGCTGGGACTTCAAATGCAAATCAGTTCTCCATTGTTGCCTGGCATATTTTGTTTGGGTTCTACATATGTAGGCTTTTGCTAGTTTAAAAAAAATTCTTCAAGCTTTGTGTTTCATTAATTCCTTACTGTGCTCCATTTTGTTGTATACTTTACTTACAAATTAAAGTTTCTGTGAAGGAAATCCAAAATTGTTGTTCATGAGCTGTGCAATAAAATAATTTAGGGTTTTTTTCCTATGAGACAACAATTTTCAAGTGAATAGGACCTTTATAAAACATACTTTAAACTCCTGTAGGTTAATAATGTGTTAGCAGAAAAACACATGTTTTAGCTCAGTTATCCTTCCATCCCAATTATACTGTGACATTAAATCTTGTGACATTTAATAGGAAAGACCATTTCACCCATGGCTGCCTCAACTGTGACAATTTATGCAATACTGTCCCCTTCCAAGAAACTATTCTAAAAGAGGGTGGCTATCTCACATGCTGATATGTCTAACTGCCCATGTAAAATAAGTAAGAAGTAGTAAAGTATGTAAAATTGCTCATCTTACATTTACCTGGTGCCGTTGACTACAGAAGAAGAGTTAAATGGCTGGCATAAATTCTTTCTGCAATTGCAATAGTGTTAATGGGCTAAAATAAGAATGAACCAGGGTACAAAATGACAAAATATTTGCATGTGGATATCTCCTATTGCTTCATAGTCTTGCACATTTGTGAATATGAATTTAAAGGTCTAAATATCTTCTTTCCTTTTTTTTTTTTCAAAAAAAACTTCCGTTAAAAAAACTGGAGTAAACCTAGTGTTCTCTTCCTCAAGGCAGAACTGAGTGACAACCTTTAGGACCAGCTCAAGATTCTTTCCAGGACAATGAGCACATATGCACATCTTATCATAGATTATTACTCAAAGAAATCTCATATAGCTGCACATCTGCTCCAAAACTGGAAGATGCACAGGTTGGTCTGAAATAAGTAGCCTCGCTGATAGGCAACTGACTTCAGGATGTGTGCTAGAATCTCCATGTAGCACCAAGCAACAGCATATGAATGCATCAGCTGACTTGAGGATTGTCCTGTGGATTTGTGCAGCAAGTTCCCACTGTGTGATGGTGTAAAATAATGCTCAAATCATTTCAATTAATTTCTACCTCTACAATAGCAAGTATATCAAGTCAGGTGTATAGAAGACTATCATTTTCATATTTTCATATAGTTATGGAGTCACACACTTCAGTAAATGGCTTGGATTTGAAAATAGTCTGAGTTCTTACAGCAATTGATTTTACTCCATTATGAAATGGAATTTTATGGTAACATTGTTAGCGTAGAAAACACATAATCACGGAATGATTATATGGGTGCTTTTATTGAAGAGCTCTGGGAGTCGGGGTACAGACCCAAATCTGACTCCGACATGGATCAGAGATGGATACATTTTATACTCTTCTCTTACATAACCATAGGTTAATCATTACATTACTATTATTCTATTGATTTCACCCAAGCATGGATCCCAGTTGCTTTTGATTATTGTTACAATCCTCCCTAGGCATAACTTCAAGTGCCCTTTGATCGTTGTTATGGTCCCCCCAAACATAGTTTCAAAATCTTATAATAATAATCTATTAATCAAGCAGGTATGTGCAGATGGATATGTAAGTACATACAAGTTCGCGTTGCTCTACTAAACATAATATCCATCTTTGTCACTAAGGTCTACCTTGACTACCACACTTCCAAACATTTTACTCTATGCTATCAACATGGCATATCTGGTCTACTGTTTAGGTAGGATAGATACTTCAAATCAAATATCCAAGCATTGAAGAGCAGACTGTTTGCTGCAGGTAAAATCTCTGTGAAGGTCACAAGAGCTGAAGGAATGCATCCTACCAATTAAGACTCGGTAAACTAATTCAGGTTCATGGTCATGGTAAAAAGGTTTGGGTTTTTTTTTCTATGGGCCTATTCTTCCCAGTAATAGCTATTTTGCAGTTTTTCACTGATGTTACAACATAAAATAGAGGGAACCTGGAAGCAAAATTAAATGCCTAATCTTGTCAATCTTTTCAAAGGAAAATAAAAAAGCAGCTAAATTTTAACTGCTCCATTCTATGAAAATCTAATCACATGCTTTTACACATTTGTGGGTGGAAAGAACAGCATGTGCCTTCATGTATACTGGCAAAAGTTAATCCAGCTGCTCCATCAGGGCATAGCACATACTGCTGTGCAGGATGGATAAATGAATGAATCATTGAGCCGTGATCTTCACCCTTCTTGAAAATCACAGTTTGGTCCTTTTGGTACCAAGTTATAAAAAATTGCGTTTTAATAGAAAATGTCTGTGCAGGATACGCACTGTACAAAATCATCTGAAAATATGCCTTATAGAAAATAGTACTTTCACTGAAGATGTTCCTAGCAAGGACTTTATGCCTGTGTTGGATTTCGTGAACCTTTTCATGTGATATCCCTATAAAGTATCTGGAAGAAGACACAGTCTTTACATTTGTGGCAGGATAAAAACACAACGAGGAAAACACACTAAGCAAAAAAAATTGGGGAGAGACACCAAAACATTTAAACTAAGGTCTGCCTCTTAATTGTGGTAGTTCTAGGAACAACAGAAGACAAATACTTCAAAGGCCATTTTGGCATTGTATGTTTGAATCTCTGCCACATAACAGCAACATTTTTTGAGAAATATCAATGTTCACATCAAGAGCCTTCAGTTTGTGGGCTGTTGTTACTATGGCCTTTGAACAAGGGCAGAAAAATATTTTGAATGTGCATTGAGCAAGTATTCAATTGCAACAAGAATTCTGGATTTACTTCTATCTCTATACAAGGCTCTGGGAAATTTCCTTATAATATTTTATGTTTTCCAATTATGGCTCTGATTAATATTTTGGTTTCTAGATATCCAAAATTGGTTAATTAATTATATTCCAGAATTTTAACTGAACTCTCCAACTGCATCATTTTTTAATATTCAAAACTTATTCTTCCACTGTGATCATAAATGCTTCCTACACCAGAATTCTAAAATCATTTGTAAAACTTGAAGATACAATCCATCATTTTTCCAGTTCTATGTGAAAATTAATGTAACAGATTGTTCAATTTGAAAGAGCACATAAGCAGTGTTGATGAATTGCTTTAACTATCAACATGACTGGGAGATAGCAATAAAACTTCCTTGATATGTAACCATCAACAACACAATTTTTAAAAGGAAAGATGATTACCTGTATATAAAAAAGAAATTCAGTCTCTACCTTGCACTGAGCTGCAAATGTAAAATTTCCTGTAATTTGTACTATAGCAAAAGAATGGTGCCTTTGTGACAGGTGCCATAAAACCCAAAAAAACCCCAAACAACCCATAGTTCTGGCTTGCACAGTGTAAAATAAAATTACAGGTCTGGGTAAGAAAATAATTGTAATTACTTGGAATACTCTGACAATAGACTTCTGTTCACTAAAACCTAATTACTGATACAAAATGTTGAAGTAAGTCCATTTGATCCTCATTGGAAGTTGAATTACATTAATAGACATTACGGGTCTAGATTTGCTTCTTACAAAGTCTATGGCAGCTTGGCAGCTTTCATTTAAACTCTAATCCCTAGAAACCTTCACTCTTGATATCTATCACAGCACCTTTTACTCTATGCCTGTTATTATCGATCTAATAACATGACATAGAGCATGCTCAGAGAGTCAAAACACTACCCTTAGCTATAAATTAACATACAGTGCTGGGACTTCCCTTATCAACATTGAGTTGTGAGTGCCCTAACAGTTACAAGTGAGGCAAAGTTTGCAGGCAGAGAGAATGTATTTGATTGGACCAACTGACATAGCAGGAGAGGAAAAATAATCACCAAACCTAGAAAACATTCTGTTCCCAAAAGCACATCTATTTTATCCAGCCATAGCAACTGGAACAGCAGAAAGTGAACACATTGCAAGTCTTTATTTCAATTGGCAGTTTCCTCTAAGTAGCCTTATTTCATAAACAGTAAAATAACCTCTTTAAAGTATTGCAGTACAACTTTCCACAGCCCTTTCCTATAGGTTTACCCTCTCCCTTCCTACAGCAGTAGGACTAGCCATAGGCTTACTGTTTCCATAAACATTAGTAAGTGGTTTTTTCACAAGTGAGTCCTTTGTGACAGCCTTCAGCTGTGCAAAACAGTTATTTGTCACATGCAGGAGAGCCTGTTTGTGTGGAACAGGCAGCAGCTGCAAGTGTTCAGTGTCACACTGAGTATATCCTTTGAAAGCATGTTCCTTAAAGCTTCAAATGAAGCAACAGGAATAATAATTATCAAATGCTTCAAGATAATGCTAAACAGAGTTCTGAGGCTATAACAATACAGAAATAATTCACTATAAACATACATCCCTCATCCTAATGCCTGAAGTTGGAAAATATTTATGACAAAGTATGGCAAAGGTCTGATTCCACTGCCATTAAAACTGATGAGAGTTTTACCTCTAGCTTCCATGCATCAGTTGATAAAAATGTATTTACTGGGATGGCAGAAATAATTCATATGTATGACTTTATGAATGCTTATACATAGGCATACAGATATTATAGCTCAATACATTCATTTTTTCCGCAGTCGTGGTATTTGGAAAAAGGCAACAACTTTGTCCTTTGTCTAATTTCTTGTTCGTACATTCTTATGATTTATTTTAATATCATGTCTTTATGTTTCCTGTAAGCTTTCTTTTATGTCTAAAAATGTACCAGTAATAATAGCTTCAAGCTCTTCTATTTCTGCTATGAGTTAAATTTATATATATACATTATGGCCAAGTTTCTGTTAAGAAAACCCTTATCTCTGAAATAGGAATTGAATTTCCTTACTCTATTTAAATGCCAGCGGTAATTACAATGCAGGACTTTGTCTCATGCAATTTCTTTGGCTTTTTTAAACCAAGAATTATAAGTTTGATAGCAAATTCAAATGAATACATTATATGGTTTATCTGAAAATGCAGAGTCAGATTCAATTAAACACGATTAACCTCAAAAACTGCTGAGGGTGAATCACATTCCTCCCAGCAGTTGAACCTTCATGCAATGAGAGAGTTTTTCAAGACAGTCTCTCAACATGCATGTACATCCTTCAGCCCAGAGGGACCAACTCTACTGAGCAACGAATGCCAACATTGTCCAGTTAGCATTGCTGCAGGTAATTTTTGTAAATGAAACACAACTACTGTTCATCTTTATAAGAGTTTCTTGTGCTTAACAGGTAGAGGAATCAAAGGACCAGCGAACTGTAACTTGTATGGGACTGATCTGCTCTATCTAGGAAGGCAAGAGATGCAGACTAACTACTACTTGAGTACAAAAATGTTGATCACAGAGCAGCTCTGTACTTCAGGAAAAGATTAATTATTGCCTCTACAAAGATAGAATTAACAAATCCAACACCTAAAAATCAACAGCACAGTCAGCTGGAAGAATTTGATGAGAATTAAATAAGAATTTACAGAAACATAGCAATACACATAAGGAAGCTACTTGTAGATCATAAATAATTCAGTATTTAATGACATCTTGGCCTCATTTACAAGCTCCAGTAGTGTAAGACAGACTTTGTACTGATGGAAAGTAGCTATCCTAGGAGTCCTTTGCACTCAGGGACCTGCAGATGAAAGATTGAACAGGCCAGCCCTGTAGACTATCTCAAGAATAAGCCTTTTTCAGAATGCAACTGTAACGGTATCTTGGCTTTTCTAACTAGATAGTTAGTGGTTGGGAGATGAAGAAATAATTTGTCTCTATAGATCATCTCCATTCGCTCATTTCCTGGAATTCTATGTTAAGCTCAAGATGTACAACTTTTTAGATGTCATTCTAAATCAGCCTGCAGTGGGTACATATTTATGTGACGATATATTCCGAACACTCAATTTAACAATGCCACATGGTCACAGAAAACCCATTCTGTCACTTAGGGCTGTCTATCCATTGAATAATTGGCCTAACCTACATCTCTGAGTGCTATGCTGAATTTTCCAGCTTTTATTCTAAAATACATTTCTTCAGATGCATAAAAGAACCCCTTGTTCTTCTGTAAAATCTGTTTTCTTTTATCTGAGAACCAATTAAAATATCTAGAAGTGTATGTAGTCAATGGAATAAGAAGTGCATTTTGGCTATTTCTATGCGATCTGAGGGGAAGAGATGTAGTAAAGAAGACTTAAGCAACCCCAAAACCATAAAGAGCCCTGCTTTTGAACTGAAAGATGGAAAATCAAAACTTTCAGAGTAACAGAAAGATTTTAAGCACCTGAAGGCAAATGATCTCTCAACACTAAGTACCATCTCCATGACAGCTGTAGTGTCAGTTCCATGACTATAATCAGTAGCACAAAATATGCTGTTAGGCCAAATAGGATTTCTGAAAAGACATAACGCATTCAAAACACTAACTTCACTAATCTCCAGTTTCATAATATGCTCTAATAAGATTTAATTCTAGTGCTCTTTCAAGAAACAAAGTTAACTAAGGAGTCAAAGCTAAAATACATTTATTAACATGGGGATGCAATATTTACATTGAGAAAGGAGAAACACAGCAAGTATCTGATTAAGTAGTTGATAAAAGAATGTCAAAAAAATCACATCAAGATGGAGAGGAAAATTTTGAAAGGATATCTATACAAACAAATGTGAAAAACAGTGACATGTTGCTTGGTGATCCTCAGTAAAGATGAATAAGAAGTTTCAGACAAACTAGAAACTTCATATAAGTTTCTGTGTCCACATCTGGATTGCAACCTAAAAATTATCTAAGTGTTTTTGCAAGTAAAACAGGACTACTAATATGTCACCTTCATGCTTGTCAACCCCCTTGCCCAGTAAATACCTGTATGCCTTTGAATGGAGCAGCTCATTAGCTAGATGCCAGACAAACTGTAGGAAAAGAATGTTCCGTTCTTTCCACTACCTTAATTTGACCTGACCTCTTTCTCTGCCAGACATCAGCTTAGCCACCACTATTTTAAAACAGTGTCTCTCTTGTTGTCTGTTAATACTCATTTAACTTTTAAGGAGTAACTTCATGCCCACTCCATACTCCAGTTCCCAGATCTAAGAGTCATCCTCCATTTCCTGCCCTCTGTGACTGCAAGAATTTTCAAGAAAAATGCTAAAAGAAGGGTTGAAATGTTCTCTCCTAGCCCCTCACTTCCAAACTTTTATTGCAAGCATTTTTAAAACACAGTCTACAATGTCTGCAATTCTCTAATAAATACCAGTCTTCTATCAAAAGTTTTGATTTTCTATTTTGTTGGGAATAAAAGCATTTAATCTAAAATAAGTTTTATCCTTCAGACCTCCACTTACAGCTGTGAAAAATTATTTTTTCATATAGCTTTAGTTTTCATATATTTCACTGAGGGTTTTTTTGGCTCACAGCAAAAAAATAAAAAAGGTGTGTCTGTTTGTCCTCTGCATTTCAAATACACTGAATACTGCAGAAGTTTATTAAAGAATCTGACCTATTCTTTATTTTATATTGTTCCTTTAGAGATGAGTTTTCAATAACGCAAAAGCCAGAGCATGCTATATCCAACTATTCTGTGGCAAACACAAAACTCTTACACCAAGACACCAAGAGACACTTTCACCTACAGTAAACATTAGTATTTCCATTCCTCCCTTC